>NC_081344.1:60691515-60699442 GCF_029784015.1 Lycium ferocissimum
TATGTGTCTACTCAATGAAATAAAAATAACATTTGATGTTTGAAGTCAAATAAGGGTACGGTGATTACGGTTCCGTACCTTTTCATAAGAGACAAAGGTACCTTTCATGACAACAAATTTGGAGGCCTGCTCTTTGCTCACGTATGTTTCCGCGTCCATTTTTTGACTTACTAATTACTTGCTCCTATCTAATTATCAACAAAAACTTCTAACTTGTAACTAATGTATCAAGTTATATTTAATTTAAGGATTATTAATTAATACACAAACAGTGTACAGTTTAACATTACACGTTAATTTAACTGGTTAAAATCTTATATTACTTTATTTTTTGGATTATCATAAATCTTTTACAAAAAATTACTAGTTAGTATAGGTCAATTTAACTTGAGGATGTAAATAATATATACAACATAAAGAACTCTTTCAGGTAGTAAAGCTGATTCGGCAAGAAAGGTTTAACAGATAATTCTCTCAAATGGCCGGTAAGGGAATTGGGTTGGGTTTTATAAACTAGGTAATATGAAAAACTTGAGTTTTCCCCAAAAGTTTCTTGTCGCGTGAAAAAAAAAAAAAGGTTTAACTTTTTGGTTTGTCTTCTCTACCTATCAAAGATTTTGCTATAACTTGTTATGAAAGTTAGTCGGAGTATGACCTTTCTAGAGACTGCTCGTATAAAAGGTCCTAAACTACCACTGAACAATAAGAAATGTTTGCTTATGCCCTTCGTTAATATTTGGGATTATTCGTGTCTAAGGCCCCATGACGTTTTAATGTTAATGGAAGTACAATACGGTACGGGACTTAATAGAAGCGATAAGGTGACTTTAAATTATTCAAAATGGACAAATACACGTCTCGGAACTTGAACAAGAGCCATGCGTGACATGACCATCGTGTGTGACAAAATAGAATAATTTCAGTGGTGCGTAGCTATAATTTTGAGTCGCACAACACTCGGAGAAAATACCATACTAGTCTGGCAACATTTGATCACACATCATTTGAAGGAAATTCCAAGTTTGATAGGTGTGAAATAGGTAACACACAGTGTCTCCACGGCCTAAAAAATCCCAGAATATAAAAGACATGTCAAGACCGGAGGTGGAAAATAACTTAATTTGGGCTTCACCAATTTATTGAAGGAAAGCTCCCCATCATTAAAAAGATGGTAATTCTAGTCGATTAACGCAAGAATCTATTAAGGATTAACACAAGAAATTACAAATATTTTATCCAATCCTCAAGAACTCAAGGAGAGACGAGAGATGACAAGAGAGTATAAGGAGCACATAATCCGAACTAGCAAATTATCTAAACCATGAATTAAATGAACCTTCTATTTATGGATATAATTTGGTTAAGTTATGGGTTAAAGTTTAAATCTTTGGACATATATTAATTGCTATTAACCCCCAACGTCGGGTGAACCGTAAATTAAGTGTTGGCATCGCTTTAAGGAAACAAGGAGTACTGGAGTAAGCTCATAGCTCGAAGTCAGTTAAGACACTTATTCACTAAAAAGGAATTCTAAACAAAAATATATACCCCACATGTTTGGTAAAATGTTGTAGCTAGACGGCAGTGATTTTGTGATTTAGCTCTTAGACCATTATATTCTCACTTAGTTCAGTCTCAAGTAAGAGAGTATGAGTCGTATTTATGGATTGTTAGCCATCTTTCATGACTTTTGTGATTTCTTTACTCAACTTTCGAAACATTATATTTTCACACGAATTAATCATGGATCAGTACATGTCATGTGCATTGCATTATTATCATGTTTATTATCAGTTCAGATTAAGCTAATGATATGCTCACATCCAGACTCTAACAGGAGGACTAACCGCTCTCTCTTGTGCTAGTGCCACGAAGATCGGGTTTAGCTACCCCACTCTCGTGTGAGGCTATTGTATGTAGTGAGAGGTAGGTTGACACTCTCTCGTGCGTGTTACTAGATCTCACATATGCAAGGCCACATTACTAAGATATTTTTAAGAAAAAATCATTTGCTTTCAAAATTATTTCACATGTGCACTCCATAAAATTTAATTTGGGTACTTCTGTGCAATAAAGCATAAGTTTAAGTACCACTCATAAAATTAACCTAGAGGACTTCAACTACTTTGAAACTAAGGTATATACTATGACCACTGTTCTATTTATTGTTTTCCATATTACGTAATAGCTATATACATCGTATCTGGACAGTCTAACAGGAACAATATTCACTATTAATAGTACGACCCAAATAAATTAATCACGCTTGACCATATTTCCAACACGATTGGATACTTATCTTTGACAAATTGATCAGTTTGAAAACAATCTATACATGATCACACCCTAAGGATTTACTATTTGGTACTTTATGAATCTGATCATTTCTAAGAATTAGCTAGTTTATACTTTTATTCTATCGAGGAAGTTGCATATTAGACCCTCAAATATGCACAAATTTCAATTTAGATCCTTGTAATATTTGAATAAGCACATTAATTTCAATTAATTAAAAATAAAATAAAGGCAGCAAACCCACAATATATTATTAATTGAAGTTTATAAGTGCTTAGCTGCATATCACAATCAATACAATACCTTATCATTAATTAAGGGATCACAAATATACTTTTCTTAAAAAAATTGGGTAGGTTTAACCACCAAATTGAGTATTGCGGCGAGTAATTAGGCCAGTTTTTAAACAGCAAATTGCCGTAATATATATATATATATATATATACATATATATATATATATATATATTTTGAACCTGCGCAATTTGACAATTTTTTAGTAGTGTATGCATGTATGGTTACAAAATTGCAAGTAGACTTTAATTAAATAATACAAACTTTAAAACTAAGCTATGAAAAATTCAGGTATAACTATATAAGTACGGAAGATAATTCAGCAAGTTTATCCCAGTCTGTCGGAATATACAGTTCAGCCACAGTTTACTTATTCAGAAATTTCCTTGTTTGACTTTGTAGTCATATGGATTTATTGTCACATGTTGTGGAGCTCCACTTGCATTATTCTATATGTAATTAGACGTGGTTTGGCTCAGATTTCTTTCATTTCCGTGTCAGATGATAACTTTGGTTTTTCTTCTTTTTCTTTTTCAAATAATTTAATATTCCAAATTTATTAGTAACAGATTAATCTGAATTTTGCGCTCTTACCATCTATGTTAGGTCTTCTGTGTATGAGATATGCATCAGCCGCGCAGAGTCTTTGATGTGTTGGAGTTATCCCGCTATTATATTTTTCTGAGCACGAAATTTAAGAAAGAAAGAATTTTTTTTGAAGTTTATGGTCTTAAAATAAGCTATAGAATGACTATAAATCATTTAATAAAAGGTAAAACAGGTAATTTAAATTAAGTTATTATTAAATATAGAAATATGTCATTTTTTTTGGACTAACAAATAAAAAAAAAGTGTCACATAAATGGAACCGGAGTAATTGATAACAAGTAAAATAACGTTATGGACGATAGGTAATGGACTAATATGTAATTAACCTATTCTTATTATTGTTTCACTAATTGGGATTCTTTAACCTTTTTAATGGTAAATACTTACGGTGGCGGAGCCAGGACTTCCGCCGAGGGGTTCAAAATATAAAAAAGTAAACATATGAAGAAATCCAAGGGGGTTCAAGATCTACTATATATACATAAAATATAATTTTAACCTTATAAAAACAGTATTTTTTTCCGCCGAGGGGGTTCAGATGAACACCCTCGGCTCTATGTGGCTCCGCTACTGAATACTTACCTACATCGAGTGTTTACACAAACTAATGCAATTATGATGGTTAAGTGTTTTAATGAAGTGAATATATAAGTTAGTTAATCATGGTTAAGTGATAGTTGATATATTCAAACACATGTCATACACCATAGGATCTAGTAGCTCAGTTGGTTGGCTACCTGAACTTTCATCTTGTTGGTGAGGGTTCAAATCCCTACCTTATAATCCTCTCCCCCATTTTCCCTTCCCTACCCCCTATGTAAAAAAATAAAAGAAATTTATATATATATATATATATATATATATATATATATATATATATATATATATATATTTCATTAGAAGTGGAAAACAACTTTTATTTCTAGTTCGTGAAAGTCGTTATCTTTTGCACGTATCCCGACTCTTTTTCGTACCTATTTCTTCAACTAATACTTAAACATTATTTTGACGAAACTTGAAAAACTACCCTCATACTCTACAGGCAACCTTATCTCTTTGTTATCTACTTTTATACCTACTAATTACTGAAAAATTAATTTTAAAATATTGAACATTTTCTATGAAAACCATTTTCATCCATACCCAACACACTTAATACAAGAACAAAAATGATCCATCTGTTGCCCATTTAGGAGATGGGCTAGGCCTATACAGAATGACCTATCAACTTAGCCCACTAACATGTCCTACTTCAGCTGAAAGCCCCTAGGCCGATTTATCCAATTACAAAGGATCCTTTTTAGGTTAGTGTTTAGTTTGTGTCCCTATTTTTAAAACTTGTACAAGTATATTCCCTATAAAATTATCCTTCAGTTAAGATATTTCTCAATTTTTTTAATATTAATAAGTCAATACTTGGACGGAAAAATATATCATAAAAAATTGTTACTGTTGAATAGCAAGATAGAACATTGCGGGATACGTGGGAAGCTAGAGAATAAATGGCAAATAATGGCATCACTTGCAGAGGAGACTTTAGCCAATGTTGAAATTGAGACTCTTATTTTCTGGTAATATTTGCCTTCATTATGCTTTATCAGTAAAGATTATTTATTTAAAATAAAATATTATGACATTAACTTTTTTTATTGTATTTTAATTTACTGTTATAACCGCGCGAAGCGCAGATAAATTCTTAGTCAGTGGAATAACAGTGATTCCCAGCATTATGGCAGAATTAACTACGTATAGATACAACTTAATCTATCAAATCTATATTGTTGTGGTCTAAGACAATGTGATGTGACGTTTCTCTTAAATCAAAACACATATTTTAATTTTTGTCGATTTTCAGTTTTTCTTCTATCTAATTAAAAAAAAAAAAAAAATCCTTTTTCGAGCGCTGGACTCATAATACTTTTAGCTTGTGGGAATCTTTTTCCCTTAGGATCTCCTAGATCGAGCAAATTCATATTAGTTAGCCAAGTGAGATGCTTAAAGAGAAAAGATTGAAACAAAAAGGCAAAAAGCCTCTCTCCAAATATTATGTGGCTGATGCAACATGATTAATTATGTACATAAAACTTACTAAAAACTAATCAAGATTATATTTTAAACTCAAAGTTTTAAAAAGTCAATAAATTCATTACTAAAAAATTTAGAATATGAACCCCATCAATTTTATATTATGATTATGCGTCTGCAAACACTAAGATATCGTTCCTAAATTTTGTCTCATCCGATACCCAACCAATCCACACCCATGTGCATCTCGAATATTCCCATGTAAATCTAGTTCCTTTGATGGTGGACTACTAACGTCAGCTACTTACATTACGAGAGTAGGTTTCTAGACGTGGCATTAATTGAATTACTTATTTGATGCCAAAAAAAAAAAATGTTTGTTTGATGTATATATCTACTTTGCAATATTATTGAGATATATTATAGTGGAGTATTAATTATGCTTTTAGATATAGTATTTCTATGAAACAATCGTTTATTCAATTTTAATAAATTATATATTTGTTTGTGTATTCTTTACTTATATAATAGATAATTTATTGTATAAAGTTATAACTCATTCACTGAAGATTAAATCAACAATTCTTATAAGTATAAGATATATGTTCATAATCCAAGATAAAAATTGGATAAGTAATTGATATACTTGTGACATAAGTTTATATATAATTTATCTTGATTACGGAAATTACGGAAACAATATAGTTTCAACTTCTAATGTTATTACATTATATATGTAGTTAATAGACGTTGTAGAGATAAGTGTGTTTACGCTTGCTATATATCAAACTCTCTAGTCCATTAAATGTACTTATACTTTTAATTTTGATATACTATTAGGAGCAGTGTATATTATTTGTTGTTTTGATTTATCGAAAGTATAGATTCTCTTGTCGATCAAATTACCTGATAAGTTGTATGTTTGTGATATAATAATTATATCTCGGTTTAGAGACTGATGATACCCTTCTATGAAAGTTTATAAGTTTTGATGTGTAAACCTGACCAGTGAATTTTGTATCCGATAGTGGAATACGTTAAGCGAAAATCTAAAGGAATTTATCAATCAATAAATTAAATTATTAGTAATTTAATTTATAGGTATTGGTAATCTTAACATGGAGAGCCAAATAAGATTTTAATAATAGTATTCGAAATTCATTGAGGAGTGCAATTACGAATCTTTAGTGGAATAATCCATAATTTATTATTTTAAGAATAATTCGGGAAAAAAAAAATATTGAGAATGCAAGAAGGGGGGGGGGGGGGGGGGGGGGGGGAGTGAATTGTAGTTTTTTCTTTTAACAATCGACTATCTATGTGTAGTAGTCGACTGTTACTTAAATAATGCAGAAAATAAATGACACACAATATTTTATACTGGTTCGGATCCTATGTAGATTCTAGTCCAGTCCGCTTAGGTTGCAAGGGTGTTCTCTATAGCTCTTTGTAAGTGTTTTTGGTACAATGGTTGTTTGAATGGAGCTCCTATGCCTACATTCAAACTCTCGTAATTTTTTGGATACAATGTCTCGCCAACTATAATTTTTCTCTCCTCTCTTTTTTGTTTACACAATAAATCACTCAGAAATACAATGCTTATGAAAAGTAAAGCAAAGAACTTGAGAAGCTGAGACGCAAGTATATTTGTCTTCGTCTGTTGAGCCTCCTTATATAGCCTTGAAAAGTAGTCGTTAGGCTCCGTACACAGAGATGGAAACCCAAGAGAATTGATCCTTGGAAAGAGGAATTAATTGATCCTATTTCCATTAGAGATTTTTCATGATAGTTGATTGTTTTCCATGTAAAAGAAGTTTGTAGCAATCAAATCTTTGACTTTGAATAGCTTGAAATCTTCACTTCCTTATCGGAGTCTTGCTTGGTACTTGTGTGTTCTTGATTGGAGATTTCTCTATTAATGCCTTCGTTGATCTTCCTTGATTAGAGGGCTTTTGGTACTTGATTTCTTAAATAGACTGGTTGTTGGTACTTGGAGGAATATCTTCTTTCCTTGTATCAATGCATTAACTAATTAATGCAATATTTTCCTTCTGTGCGCCGTCATTAGGTCACCCTTTAATTAATTAGGGTTGTTGAAGAGTCCTTCGTCTTTTGTCCATTGGCACTTTAATCCTCTTTTCTTTTTGTACTTGCATAAGATATTCAGTCATCATTAAAATCTGCACTAACAAATGTCACGACCCAAAATCAAAAGTTATGGCTGGCACCTGAAGAGCCACTTTCCCAGGCGTACCATGATCTCTAACATCACATTCATATACTAATTAAAACAGAATAATTCAAAAGCAAATGACTAAGTCAACAATTCAGATAAAATATACTCCTATAGCGGAAGTCTAACACTACACGACTACTAAGTCACCCATGTTCCAAATAGACTGTCAAGGAGCACTACTAGACTCTAAGTACATACGTGAGTCATAAACCCAAAGTAGACAGAAAGAAAAATATCTTGCTTGAAGTGTCACAATGCTAATGTGGTTAGCTCAACTCAATGAACTCTGACAAGGCCTCGAAAAGCATCAAAGCCTATCAAGGACTACACTAGAAGAAGGATTTGTAGACAATAGAAAATCAACAAAGGTGAATATATAACCTAGTATGATCATCTACCCACCCCATCATCATACCTGGTAGAGGAAGTCCTAAAATTATAATGCATGAAAGTAAAAACACGTGTGTGT
>NC_081344.1:60699542-60796030 GCF_029784015.1 Lycium ferocissimum
AATAATGTTTAATATGTCTAAAATTATGAAAAACCTCTTTTTGGTAAACTAAACGGTCAAATTTTATGCACCCATAGTTATAAAGTTTTAGATAAGGATGTTCTAGAAATGTATTAAATGGATTAACTTGGTTCATGTATGAGTCAAGCATGAACAAAGCCTATTCACCCCAGATTATAAAATAAATAAACTTTCTATCTTTTGTAGAAAAACTACTATCCTTATATATAAAAGGAACTAGTTGTATCCGGATATTATAAATCCGAATCTAAATACCCTATATGTAAAAGGAATATATTCAATTCTTTTCAAAATGACATGCAAAAATGACAAGATTTTTACAGGAAATAAATACCAAATAAACAGTTCATGCAAATACTCACACATTGGAATTCGAAGGTCAACTGTATAGTACGGATCCTTAATACTAGGGTGCATAACACTTACCCTAGGGATCACGTAACCCTTACCTAGAACTTTGGATTAAGAAGGATTTTTTCCGTGTATGAATAAACCCTTCAAAACTAGTTTTCTAATTTCCTAAAAATTGGGTGGCGACTCTTTTAAAACAAAGTCCGAAAGAGCACCAACAAGTTCAAAGTAGCTTTTCCGAGCGCTAACCCCGCCCGCGAAAATGCGAACCGTTACACATGGTATAAAGGAAAATATTTTTTTGAGAAAATATCTTTCTAGAAAATAAATGATTTTCGTACTTATTTTCTGAAATTTTGTAAGTAAACATAAATTATTATCCTAAAAGAATTTATAAATTACAATTTAGGCAAACACTATGAGGGCGAAGGTGGAGAGATATGAGTGGTGGTGGTGGTGATGGTGGAGGGGTTTAGAAGGATTGAGGTGGGACCAGGGGAGTTTTGTGGAGGGGGTGCTGCCATGCGCATTGGGCATTAGGGGTTGAGAGTGGAGCGAGTGGAGTTTTGGAGGTAGGGTGTAAACAATGAGTATAGAATATCATTTATGGAAGGGAAATCATTTTTCTGATTTTTAAAGAACTTGTTTTCCCATAAGAAAACATTTGACTAATCAAAAATAGGAAAGTTGAAAATTATTCTTCAAAAAAATATAATTAGCTATATCACACCCTATATCCAAATAAGTAAGAAAATCACTTAATTTTTAAGATAACATTTTCCAGCAAAATATTTTCCGTGAAAAATCATTTTCTTTCAAACCAAACAAACCCATATGGAGCTCCCATTATGTTGGAAAAGTATTAGTTGCATGCTTCTTGAATCAGACTTGGTTTGGCTAAAACTTCGGAAGTTTGTTGGTCGGGTCCACCACAAACGCAAGTATACGTGGCCGACAAGTAATAAAGTAGTGAGTAGAATATTGTTCCTGTGAGGACTTGTAATTAGCTTTCTTAGAGATCAAACTAATGTAGATTATTTATTCGGAAAAGGGCCAAATATACCCCTGTACTATTGGAAAAGGGTTAAATATACCCCTCGTTATACTTTGGATCCAAATATACCCCTACCGTTATACTATTGGTTCAAATATACCCTTTTTCCGTTAAAGTTGTTCAAGGTGGACATACCATCTTACGTGGCACTGACATTAGATGAGGCGGACGCCACGTGGCATTGCCACCTCAACACCCCTAACCCATTTTATACCTTTCCTTTTCCACCATTAAAATTTTCTTCCCTTCCACCCATTGTCACCATTACCGCCGATCGACTAGTCCATAAGCACGATGAACAGTATTTATCAGTTGCCAAGAAGTCAACTGCATAGAGTGAGTGCATCACAAGTGAAAAGTAAAGGAAGCACACGACTCCAAACTATTCCAAAATAAAGCATTTGATGGGGCTTTACTCTCCATCCATCTCCCTTACCGTATAACTAATCGCCAAGAAAAGGAAATGAAAAGCTTTTCTGTCTAAAGCTTTTACGGAGGCAAACTCTTGGAATTAAAGTACACAGGCAAACTATTGGAATTAAAGTAAACATACAAGAGGAACAAGAACAAGAATTACTACTCATATGATATTCCATATAACACCAAAACTTACTAAAAAAGATGCAAACTTTTCCAAATTCAAGAAGAAAACCAACGGAAGATCCAATTTTTTTCTCGGTTTAGATCATCGTAAAGGAATTCCATAAACAAAAAAGATCAAATAAATCACCAGATAGGAAAGACTCAAATGGTTGAACAGTGTAATTTGAAATTGAACAATGAAAACGTAACATAACTCAGTACAAAGAAAACAAGAAAGCAAGATAATTATGGCGGTAATAGTGGAGGAGGGGAAGAAAATTTTAGTGGTGGAAGAGGGTAGATGTAAAATGGGTTAGGGGTGTTGAGGTGGCAATGCCACGTGGCATCCACCTCATCTAATATTACTGCCACGTAAGATGGTATGTCCACCTTGGACAACTTTAACAGAGGAAGGGTATATTTGAACTAATAGTATAACAGTATGGGTATATTTGGACTCAAAGTATAACGGGGGGTATATTTGGCCCTTTTCCAATAGTACAAGGGTATATTTGGCCCTTTTCCATTATTTATTCAATTGTATTTATCCAAAGGTTGATTACAGAAAGTGTAACTGAAACCAAACTAATCAAGAACACTAGAGAACGTTTGTAAGCTTGAGGGAGAACACACTGAGAGGTGAGGTTCTAGGGTTGTGGGTTCATTATCAATCATGTCGAGCATTCACATAAATTGATGCTTTATTATTTAGTTTATTAATCACAGGGTTAATGTTGCTCATAGGAATCTTTCGCATTTCTATTCGCCTATTCAAGTTATTTTATTCCTATGGAATTAAATATAATGAAAATGAACTTGTATTTCATGTATAATGATTAAATAAGGTGATTAGGTATATTTCTATTCCTAAGCGAAAATCGATTCCCCAAGGCCCAGGTTCAAGAACTTTCTCTATTCAATCCTATATGCAATCTAAAACTCCCTCTTCCAAGTTCAACACTAGATTTGTAAATAGTATTTCTATGTTAGCTACACAGAGAAATAATTCATAGTAAGATTGGAACAAATAAACCAATTTTTTAATCAAAACACCAAGTTAAACTTCAACTACGACATTCATGAATATCCCGCAACTCTAAAATCAAGAAAACTAGTCACCCATTCTTATGGCATACAAATCACTAGATATTGATAGTATAAATTAAAATAAAAGATGAAAGTGAGGAAAAACCTAATGCATTTACATCTAAGGGTGTCAAGTGGGCCGGGCCGGGCCGCAAGTTAGGGGGCCGGGCTTGGAGAGGGAAAAGGGTGTCCGGCCCAGCCCACCCCGGATAGGGGCTACACCTCAGGCTAACCGGGCCGGGTTATACTTAGTGGGCCGGGCTTTTTTTTTTTTTAAAGTTCTAATACAAAAATAGACATTTACATTTACTAATAATAATAAAATTAAAATTTACATCTAATGATAAAATTGCTAAATTAAAAAAAAGTTTAGTCGTCATCAAATTCAAAAAGCTAGCCATTGTAAATTTAAAAAACTAGTCGTTGCTAATTTTATTTGAACCCCTAAATTTATGAATAACTTCACTTTGGTCATATTTTCAAACTATAAATACCCCTCCATTCTCTTTATTTTCACACAATTCTTCCATAATTCTCTCTTTATCTAAATTTGTTATTCAACTAGTGTACATTACTTCACCTCCACCTTCTCTTCGAGTTCGAAGATCAACTTCAAGTGCGGTGTGGATGCATTTTGAGCGAGTAAATGAGGAACATGTTAAATGTCAACATTGTGGTGACATATATCTCCACAAGTCCGGAGCGTCGGGTATTAGCCTATTAGGGGGGGTGGGGGTGGAGGGGGGTACCGGTGTGTTGCGTAGACACTTGTGAAAAGGCATGAAATTGAACTGAATGATTTATCAAAGGTATATTTGTTGAGATAAGTACTATCACAATCTAATATATATATATACCGAAATGTATTAAAGGTATATTTGTTGAGAAAACAAGATTGTCTAGCTTTAAATTACAATTTTAAAGAAAACTAAAGTGCTCCGTAAAAAGAGACTCCTAATTTATTGGAATATAATGTTTTTAAAATACTTATTATTAGTAATAAATGTAGTACTTGTCTTTTTTTTCTTTTTTTCTTTTTTTTTTTTAAATTTGAAGTGGTCAAGGCGGGGCGGTGCCCGGTGGGCCATCAACCAGCTCGCGGGCATGGTCGCGTGGTCGTCCACCTTGTCCGCTTGACCCACAATAAAGCCCCTGTACCCCCCTTACACCTCTTAGTGGTTTGGGAAAACGGGCCGGTGGTAGGCCGGGTTTATCGGGTCGGGTTCGAAATTCAAAAATTTACCACTTGACACCCTTATAATTACATCCAAAGCTCTCTAGCCGTCGTCCACTCCTTCTCAGCTGAATCTCACCTTCAAAAATGTGTTTAGAATTGTTAGTTTCTTTTTGCAATCTATGTACTGAATGAATCAGGTTCTTTCAGTTACTTGCAAGAAGGTAAAGTGCGGAATATGTAAATCAACACAAGTATTTTCACGTGAAAAACTCTTTACTCAAGGGAGGAAACACCACAACCTACCTCTTGTAGGCGTAACGACCCGCTAGGTCATTTTGAACTTTTGGACTCTTTTTCCCCAAAATATCCTTCCTGTAGATATAAAATGGTATTCTTCCCTTAGGGGAATGGGTGATGCAGTTCCCGAGGCAGTCGGACGAGCATTGGAGAAGAAATAGTAAAATTGAGAACTCTTAAGTTAAGGAAATGGAAAAGTTTAACAAAAGTCAACATCGGAGGTTAACGAACTTGGATCGGAGTTTCATTGATTTTATGAGGTCTGGAACGTGATTTATATCTTAGTTGAGTCATTGGGACGAAGTCCGAAGGGCTTAGGAGTGATTTGGACCTTTGGTTGGGAGACTAGTTAAGTTAAAGGATTACAGTTGACCAAAGTCAACAAAGCTTTAATAACAGGGTATCTTCAATTCATAAACCGCGACATGTATTCTATCAACTAATTATTATTCCACAAATGTATATTTTCTTCATCCAGCTTATCAAGTGCATTGATCCATAAAAGAATCTCGCCTTTTGATAAATTAAAACAACAAACAATAAACATCGACCATAATAATTATATCATGATTAAGGGTATAAGTACATTTAATGGACTAGGAAATTCATTTTATAGTCAGTATAAACACACTTATCTCTACTCTGTAGTTCAATAAATATAAGATGTACTAACACAAGAAGTTGAAAATATACCGCTCCCATAATCAAGATAAATTAGATTTAATCTTGTGCTACAATCATACGGATGACTTGTCCAGTTTTCATCTTAGACTGCCAACATAAACTTTATATACTTATTATAAGAACTAATGATTCAATCTTCCGTGAATAAGCTAAAATCTATACACTAAATTAAATCGTCTAATATATAAGTAAAGGACGCACATACGAATATACGATCAATTTAAAACTTTATTAAAATTAAATTAAAAATTATAATAAATATTATACTATATCTAAACATGATTAATAGTATATATGTCAGCAATATCCAACGTAGATGTTTAATCATGACGATTATTAAAATAATTACAATCTAATTAACACATAATTAATAGTATATACCCAATAATAAGTAGTATCTTTAATAAAAATATAGACTTTTAGGTCAGGTTGATGTTAATTTGGTGGCAGTAGGTACTAAAAATCAAGAGGGGAAGTGTCAAATTGCTTATTTCATAGTACTATAATATTAATGTGATCTCTTCCCTTTCTTTAGTATCTTAACCATTAACACGAGTTAAATTTGTTTTCAAGACAGATATATCAAGGAACAGACAAATTTGGATGTGTCAGCAATAACTACTAGTATATCGAAGGGCCAATAAGCAAATTAAATAATAACATTGATAAGTTGATCATCCTACTTATTACACGACTTTATTGCCTCCGTATCGCTTATATTTTTTCCGCTCTTGCAAATTATTTATTATTCTAGATACTGCTGTTAAGCTTTTGGTATTTTGATTTCTGATCTTTTAGTGTTACATATAACTAACGTACGCAAGAGAGAGAGGAAGTGAAAGTACACAAAGATAGTTACGTTGTTTCTAGCTTAATGAACCTTTGAAATAATTACTTGTAATTATTGTATAAGTAATCTTATTGTTTGTATAAATATTTATAGGCATCAATCAATGGAAGATTGAACCCTATTATTTTATAATGCATAGGCAGCCCATATGATTAGACAATTGACATATCTAACGTATATATGTTTACTAGATCGTGATAATGCCCCGTACTTATTTGGCATATTCATTTATGCTGACATTAATTTATTTGTTGCGACAGCGTTGATATTTTTGTACAGCAATCCAGCATTGAGTTGCTAGTTGCTCATTAAAAACGAGAAAATGAAACAAGTTGCATTGACTTTTTATTTAAAGAATAGACGTTAGATATTTTAAGTCCATTCTCATTTTGATTCTTCCCAACCACTTTCATTGTCAACATTGAAAAATGTTTTTTTTAATCCCATTTTTACGACGGTGTTGGCTAAGCATTATTAAGATATTGATTGACTTTATTTTATTATAATTGGATAGAAAAATATTACATCTTAAGTTAAACTTTGAATATAATGCAAAAATTATATTAAATAATAGGAATATTAAGTTTTTAAATATTTTAAGATAAAAAAGATACCATAAAAATTGCTGTGTCGTGGATTTTGGCACCACTTACTGGCTCACTTGTTTCATGTTTTTTCCATGTTTATGGGACATACGGATTTCAAAATTTCAACGTAACTTAGACATCTTTTAGCACGTTGATATTAATAGGAAAATAAGCTGAGTAATATATGATTATAATTATTAGGTACAATTTGAAATCTAATTGTAGTTTTTGAACTCGTGGAATTAGAGGTAACTTCGAAATGTAGTCAATTTTAAATTTGATCCCGAAGATTTGGTTGACTTTGACTTCATATTAATCTAATATTGTAATATGAATATAATTGGACTCGTTTAATCCCGTATATTATTTTTTGAATGGATCAAGCTTGTTTGGAGGCTACAGTAAAGAAAAATACTATTCGAGGGGTCTACGACATTTCTGACTAAGGTAAGTTAAGGCTTTGATCTTAATGGGAGATTTTTTTCTCAAATTGACTTAATTACTTATATGGGAGTCACGTATAAGCGAGGTGACGAGCTGGGTATATGACATCATGCTTAGTTTTCTATGATTTTACTTGTTGTATGATTAATTCAGAATACTTTTAATAGAAACTAAGAGTCCACCAAACAATATAGAGAACCAGGTTCTATCTGTCCCCTCAAGTAAAAGAAAGAAAGTAAATAACACAAGATATTTACGTGGAAAATTCCTTACTCAAGGGATTAAAAATCGGGACCTGCCCCAGTAGGATTTCCAACTTGACTAAACTGAGCAACTTCAGATTACAACCTATTGCAACCTAGGAATTAAACTCTTAATCCCTCAACCCTTACAACACCTCTATTGTAAGCCCATTATAATAACTCTATTGCAAAGACAACTCTTAACTAACTCTAGCCAATAACCCAAACAAACCTTGACTAACTCTAGCCAAGAGCACAAACCAACAAAGGTTGAAATCTGTCCTACTATGACACTTCTTGAAAGTACTGTAGGATTACGAGTAAAGAACAAATGACAAAGTCACAACAAACCTAAGGACTTAAAACATCTTCAGTGTCGAGATCTGGTCCTTAAGTCTGAAGCAGCCTTGTTCTTGAGAAGACCTTGAGAGCAGCGGCGTCTAACACTTGAGAGAAATGTGATTTTTCAGATTTTCAAGTGTTAGGTTTAGCATTGTAACATGTTGTATATATATTGAGGAGCATGTGAGGATCATGTGACAATGTATAGGGACAACTCAGCCTTTGTTTTGGCCTCTAGCAAACTGCAGTTGTGCTGCTGCGGTTCTGCCAGTTGGTACAGTACCGCAGCTTTACAACTGTAGAGTTGACTGTACGACGTGCAGGGAACCTGATCGCGTACCTGATCCCAATCTCGTTCCTCAAGAATTTGGCAAATCATCAAAACACAAAATAGCATATCTTTATCAACTTTCCTGCATAGGTAGTGTTATAGGCATCATATACATGCTAGATAACATTACGAGATGTCAGGTATGTCGGATTACATGGTTTAAGCTGTTTAATCAAGAACTGAAAATATGTTTAATTGTTTGCATATGTAAATCACGTTTCATACACGAGATGAGCTGATGAGTCAGTGTGACTTGCAACTTCGGTGGCAGTGGTTGAGCTGATGAGTCACTATACTTTCTTAGGCGCCCAAAGCAGTATGCGTGTGGTAGAGCTGGGAGCACTTGCTATCAAAAGGGTGGAAAAATCATTATGATGTGCATTTTATTATTGGCTCATGTTAATTGCCCATCATATTATATGTTTTATATGGGATACATAGTTACATTGTCCAGGTTGACTTGCCTATAACTTATATTTTTTATATATCTGTTTAGAACATATTATCTACACAGGCTGATACAGTAGGTATTTTGAAGCCAACTCTTGCAACTATTTTGTTGGGATTGGTCGATGATACTAATAGTATACACGTTAATTTATGTTCTCATGCTATACTTGCTATATTTTTTATACAGATACCAATGCATGTACCAGTGGAGCTCGTGAGCAGGCTTATGAGATTATTAAAGCCTTCAAAGTGAGCTGCTTGGCTATTTGAGGCACCGTGGACTTCTTCTCCATTCTATTTTATTGTTGTTCTATCTTTCGGACAGTGTATACTTTCTGAAACTATTGTACTGATTCGATTGCAATAGCTCATGACTCGTATCGTCATTAGTTGGGGTCGTATTTCATTTCCGCACTTGTTGGCTTTATAACTTTGCTTTTGATTTAATATCCACTACAAAAAACGCGGGATTTAGCCACGCGCAAAACCGTGGCTAAAGAGCACCTAAACCGTGGCTAAACCTACTTAGCCACGGTAGGTTAGCCACGGTTACAAGCGTGTCCATACGGGGCGTCGCTCCCGCATTAGCCACGGTTTTAGCGTCCGTGGTAACCTTTATTTAGCCACGGTTTGATTTACATCTAGCCACGGTCAAGCCATGGGTAAATTTGGCTGCATAAAATAAGAATTATATTTGAAATTTTTAATTACCCACACAAGAACCGTGGCTAATTTAAACCATATGGCAATTAACTTACAAAATCATTTTAGCCACGGTTCAACCGTGGCAAATGTGCATAATTTTTTTTTTTAAAATAAAATTATAATTATTTCCCTGCATTTTCCTGGTATCAATACATAATGATAGGCATTCACAAATACACTGGACATAATACACAAAGCATTGCTATAAAGATTAGAGCTTCAATGTTCTACTTGTCATATATAACAAAACATAAGTTTCAAGCCTTGATTATACAAAAAAGATACCACAATTGCTAGTTTTAGGAAATACAAAAATAGTTGGTGGTTCAAAAATAACCACAAAAGGCTAAGAAGAATCTAAGGTGAAACTAGGCAACTCACTACCAAATTTAGCTTGTAAAAACCTATGAAGAGTTGCCAAGTGATTCTCATTTTGCGCAAGCCGTTCCTTGGTCTCCACAAGTTGTTCCTTGGTCTCTTCATATCCAGTCAGCTTCTCTTCCAAGGTTTCGACATGCTTCTCTAGGTCTTCAACACGTTGATGAGACGTATTACTAGAACCACCAAGATTCGCATAGCTAACTGAATGTTTAGGCATTCCAAAAGCAGTCGAGGGGCAAACATTACCACCTAAACCACGCACACGACCAGAATGTTCAGCTCCATATACTTTTCCAATGGCGTCATTAGGATGAGCCAATATCTTCAATGGAACACCTAAAGTGGCAAGCATGTTCTTGATCTTGAGATAGATGCTCCGATATTTTATCCTACAAGTAACATAAAGAAATGAGACATTCTCATACCAACGCTGCTAACATCCCAGGCGAAAAGAAAGCATTATCACTAAATTATAATTACATTCAAAAGTATAAAATGATACAGAGACACAAGCAGCAGTCTCATTGTGCAATCCAGGTGACCATTACTGTACTTGTTGGGAGAAGCTTAAGCATAGAAATAACTGCTTTTCATAATAATAAACACAGCCATACTGCTTATGATTATGAAAAGCAGTAATGTCAATATGACTCTTGTAGATTCTTCACTTATAAGCTTCCTTACCATTCCATACCATTATTAAAAGGGAAAAGGGTCAAAAATATCCCTCTACTTTAAGAAAAGGGCTAAAAATATCCTCCAAACTTATTTTGGGTTAAAAATGCCCTTCCCATTACGAAACTTTTCACCTATGCCCCTCTGTTAACAGATCCGTCCAATGCCCCAAAAGAACCCAAAATTTTGACTCGACCCGAATTGTACCCAACCCAAATAAAATAAAACCCCTTAGCTACCAAACACGACTCAAACCTTCATCAACATCAGAGAGGGAGAGAGAACACTGTAGAGCTGATCTTAAAACAGCTTTTAACATTAATGCTTCCTTTGGTAAGGCAAGTTCCCGTCTAATGAATGACACTATGTCTACTACAAATGCAACTGTTTTTTTTTTTTTTTTCCAGAAATCCTATATTCTTCCTCTTTTTATAGCCTCCAAAATGTGCTCGCCATATATTTTTCTCATGCTAATGTCTCACGTGTACTCAGGCATGTGCTTCTTTTGTTGTAAGTATGAAACATTGGCAGTTATTCTTTACTCTATTAATACATGTTCTTGGTGTATGAGTAAACAAAAATCATGATCGATTGATTCCTTCGATTTTGTTCATTATGAAGTTACGGGCTAGTTCTACACAGGCATAAGAATTTTTTGTAGTTAAGTGTGATATGGAAGTTTTATTGGTGATTCTACAGATGACTCATACTAATGACTGAAACAATAACTGTTTTGTGATTCTTAATCAGGGACTAATTGAGGCAGTCCAACAATCCTCAGGTCAAGGCGATAATACATACAAACTCATAGGTTTGTACTTCTTTGACTAGTATAAAAAGTATAATAGAAATCTATTAAGAATGATTTCATTTTAAAGTAGAAGACAGCAGAAATTAAATTTGGAAAATAGCCCTATGTTAAACACAACTAAAAGTCTGCCCCCTCCGGCAGACTTTTAGTTAAACACAACTAAAAGTCTGCCGGATCCGGCAGACTTTTAGTTAAACACAACTAAAAGTATGCCGGACCCGGCATACTTTTAGTTGTGTTTCAACTAAAAGTATGCCGGGTCCGGCAGACTTTCTATGGGGTGATGGCTGATGAGTGCAAGTTCACACTAGTTGGTTAATTACCAGTAGGAACTCTTGGCCCTTACATTTTGGACGAGGGACCGCTGCCTCTTGGATAATATCTGAGTGAAAAAGTTCTCTAAGCAAGAGTATGTATATTATTACAGAGGACAAAATTTTTCACTCTGATACAATGTACCCCCACCCCCCTCCAATTGCACAGTCAATATCATATTATTAGTACCTCACATGTCCACTTAGAGTAATCATAAATCGAAATTCATTTTTTTTTACGCAATTCATTTGACTAGGGGCGGGGTGCATTTTGATTCCGGCAAAAAGTACGTGAGCGCGAGTTTGATCGGTCATGAGGAAGAATATAATCGTTTATTTAGAGGTTGTCATTGATCAACTCTGTGGAGTCTTTATAAATGGACTTAGTTTTTTTATAGGAACAAATACTCTCCTAGTTGAAGTTGTTAAACGCAGATGCCAAAACGTTAACAAAATGTTTTGACTGCTTTCTATATTAAAAAGCTAACATATAAATGATTATGATTTATATAAAAATATGCCGAAGCTTTTCCCCATCCAAGTTTTTAGTTAAACACAACTAAAATCGGGGGAACTTTTAGTTGTGTTTAACTAAAAGTTGGATTTAACTTTTAGTTGTGTTTAACTAAATCCGGATACTGAGGGGGCAGACTTTTAGTTGTGTTTAACATAGGGCTATTTTCCAAATTTAATTTCTGCTGTCTTCTACTTTAAAATGAAATCATTCTTAATAGATTTCTATTATACTTTTTATACTAGTCAAAGAAGTACAAACCTATGAGTTTGTATGTATTATCGCCTTGACCTGAGGATTGTTGGACTGCCTCAATTAGTCCCTGATTAAGAATCACAAAACAGTTATTGTTTCAGTCATTAGTATGAGTCATCTGTAGAATCAGCCAATAAAACTTCCATATCACACTTAACTACAGGTGTTCTTATGCCTGTGTAGAACTAGCCCGTAACTTCATAATGAACAAAATCGAAGGAATCAATCGATCATGATTTTTGTTTACTCATACACCAAGAACATGTATTAATAGAGTAAAGAATAACTGCCAATGTTTCATACTTACAACAAAAGAAGCACATGCCTGAGTACACGTGAGACATTAGCATGAGAAAAATATATGGGCAGAAGCACATTTTGGAGGCTATAAAAAGAGGAAGAATTATCTTTTCTTTACTTATCTTAGGACCAAACTGATCATCTTTTTTAAAATACATTAAGAATCATTTCTACCAATAGAACCGAAATCCATACATCAAAGACCATTTTAATCATTTTCTCAGTTTAACAAACTACGAAAAGTAGAATTATGAAAGTAGACAAGCGTAATCATTTACATCAAAACATTCACTCACAATACTGAGAAAATTACACTAGAAAATCGACATTGTAACTGAAATATTAAAGTAGACAAGTGTTTGGAACTTACAGCTATAATCTTCCCTTCTTCATTCACATAATTTCCATTCTTCTTCAGTAAAGTTGACAAAACAACCTCACTTCGGCACACAGGCCTTCCATATTTTTTCTCCTGTCATTAATCGAGTATAGATTAAAAAATAAATAACATGCAACACATTTTATTTGGTACAATAAAGTGATTTCCAAAATGAAATCCAAGGTCAAGAAACTTACCATTTGACGACCTCTCCTTGCATTGCTTTTGCTACCACCGGCATGGGGGACTTTAAGTTTACTTCGATTTCTTGCATTTTGTTCACTTTGTGTCTGCAATTCTCAAACATCAATTTAATTATATATATATATATATTTATATATATATATATATATATATAGACACATACACTGGACATGAATTAAGTGATAATTTCTCTTTGTAGAGGAACAATTACCTTCATCTTCTCTTCTTTATAGTGATGCACAAAAGCAGTCCAATCAACAGAATCCACGTTTGGAGGAGGATTAGCAAGTATTTGTTCCTTACTTTTGCTAGGTAGAAGGTTTGATTTCTTAACGTATATTTATAGGACCTCCATCTATCGCGTAAAGTACGCATCACCCATTTGATTCCAATAGCATAGTCAAACTCGAAATTCTCCTTCAAATGTATTTATATTCATAAATCAATATCTAATGACAAAAGATAAACTAATTGAACCTGAAAGAATTTAGATAGTTACCTCAACTAACTGCCATTGTAGGCGATTTTTCGCCTCGGGCATCCTATCCCATCTCTCAACTGATATGGGACAAATTATTGACTTTTGAGAAAGTTTGCCAAGAAATCTCACAAGCAAGTTTGAACCATTATCACTTCCTTGTCCATCCCCGTTGAGTTCCACCACAATTTTTTTATTTTTTTCCAAGTTCCAAACTCGATCTGCTTGCATCTTTTGAGTTGTAACTTCTCCAGTCAAAGTATCTATCATTTTAACAAGCAATCACCATTAATCGGAAGCAAAAATAACAAAACATGATAAAGAATAAAAAGCAATAGTCAACTCTAATATGAAATTACTTCAAACCTCTAATCTCAACAAGTAAGGGCTCCTCTTTTTGTTGTGAGTTAGCTTCATTAGAGCTCGAGGAAGAATTTAAGTTGTCATTACCGAATGTAGGAGTTGTTATGTTCTCATTCTCAAGTTGGTCATCCAGTTGATCCCCACTAAGTTGTTCTTTGCAAATCTTGGGAAGTTGTACCATAGTTGTCAGTTTGATGTCCTCGTAGGCTTTCTAACATTGCTTGTGCTGAATTCTTGCGTTTTCGCTTCATATTCTCCTAGAATACGATAGTTATCCTGTAGGAATTGCTTTAAGAGAGTATAATACTTATAAATTACTTAAGGACACTGGAAAAAGGGAGAATGAAGCACTATAACTACAACTAAATAAAAACAAATATAGTATAACAAACTAAAGTTACAAAAATAAATAAAAACAAATATAGTATAAAAGTTCTCTGAATGTCGTGACTTTATTTGCTAAGTTTTGATAGGTACAGACCTATGAGACATTTATTTGAAAAATTGTGATACATGGATTTATTTACAGGTATGCATCCAAAACAGGGCAGGTGTTTAATAATTTTAGTGTATCTTCAAGAATGTGCAGCAATTACCAACACTCGTGTCACACTGTTTGGCACGGGTTCAAGGTAAATATCGAACCCATGTAACATAAGAACACAAAACGATATATAATGAGCAGTGATAGAAATGCATCGCCTGAGATTACACACAATTTCCACTGGTTTTTACTTTTGTAGGTCTCCTATCCAAGTTACATTTACATGTGGCACACGAGAACTGAAAGAACAGACAAAATACAACCTGGAATGATATGACAATTTCCAAAGACACAACTGAAAGAACAGACAAAATACACAAACCACTAAACAGGTAATCAGATAAGGGTACATTGAAACAATAAGGCAGAAATCATTGTTCAACATTAATAATGGTTACCATTATATTGAGAAGGACTTAAAATGGAACGACATGAACATGAAAGTTCGTAAGTCTAATCTCGACTTGTTTGAAATAGAGACATAATTACGCGCTGAGATATACCAGAGCAAGAAATCATAAGAACATGTTCAATATTTAGAAATCATAAGAACATGTTCAATATTTACATACAACTCTTTTTTCTTTTTGTCTACTTACATTCTACAACTTATTTATCTAACAATGAGTAATGCAGTTAAAAGGGGAAAAATTGAAGATGTCAACAAGAACATGAAAAAGGTACAACTAATTCTACTCAGCCCTTCGACTCGGGCTGCCTCCAAAAATATTTACAGCATATTCTATGGTCCTACTCCCGCTCTATCGCAACTTCCTTCAAGCTTGCAGTTTTATTTAGGCATAAGTTATCCTTATAGAGGAAACATAGTAATACCTCAACTCTCAAAACTGGCAAGAAGTCCCAAGCCTTTGTATCTACTTCTGGGAAGGAAGTACAGAACAAATTTAAACCCCAATTAAACTTGGTGAGCTAGACACATATCATGATTCAAATTCAAACACCAATTAAACATGGCTGTAGGATGCAGAGCAATGCTAGTTTTCATAAACAAAAACCCTAAAAGGAACCCATTAAGGATTGAACAAAAAATTGACTTGAAAACCCGAAGTAGTAGAGAATTGTTACTTGGAGCATGACATATCAACAAGCATTCATGGGAAGAATCATATTACTGAAAAGAAAATACCTAAATCACATAAAGAAAGTGTTACCTAAACCTTTCTCCTTCACAATCCTCAACCTTAGAGCTACAGCCAACTGTTAAATATTTACTTCAATATCAACCTTTAACCTTCAATATTCAAGCAAGGCAGAACCAACTCCACCCAAAGACCCAAACAAGAAAAAGAGCACGTTCAAGAAGAAAAAAGGAGAATTCAATGATTTACAAACAAAGCAGCCCTTTAGAGTGGCGAATTTTGGGAGCAATTGAATTTGGGAACAGTCCAATTTGGGAGGGAGTATTGTTAATTGTTAAAAGAGAAAATCTAAAAAGCAAACAAAGAAAATAAATGGTGGGAAAATGAAAACAAAAGGGAGGGAGTGAAATTATACCCGCCTCATTTTCCCACGAATGGTTAGCCACGGTTTCCTAATTGTAGATAACTTTATAATTGTTAGTCTGCTTTGCCACGGTTTTTGAAACCGTGGCTAAATAACCGTGGCTAAAAGGCGCTTTTTTGGTAGTGATCTTTTATTAAAGCTTGCTACTGCATTTTCATAATCGAAATGATTTTTTGTTCTGTTATTGGTTCGTCTACCAAATTGGGTTAGGTGTCATCACGGCTTAGATAAATTGGATCGTGACACTTGAAAGAGTGGACCTCTAATGGAGCCCCTTTATATGGACTAATGATCCATAAACGTTTAGTTGTCAACTTCTCTAGGAGACTAGGACTAAAACTTCCATAACTCCGTCATAAACTCTGCCATGTCGACAGATCAAAGTTCAAAGAATATTGTAACAATCCAACCTTTTCTTTTAATTTTGTATCTCAATAAATCTTTAGACCTTGTATAAGTAAAAAAAAAATACTATTTGAGACTTGTTGGAATGATTTGGGTTGGGACCCAAAATTTGGGGTGTGTTTCGACACCATTTGAAACTTAGAAATTGCATATTCTGTTGGTTCGGAGTTTGTGTGACGCGATAGCAATAAAGGATATCACTAGGCATCTATAACAATCCAACCACTTTGTATGCATATCTGCATGCCATTATGTGATTTGAAACTTCACGTGGGTGTAAGTTATGTTTTTAGACTTGTTAGCGTGCTCGAGTTTAGACTTGAGGGAATTGGGGGTGTTTCGACACCATTGAAACCTCCTCTTTTGAAATGGCATTTCTTCTAGTACTGATACCTTCAGTGCGATCACAAGGACACCAGTCCCAAATGCGAAACACAGGGGGAACTGCATGGCGAACATGAGCTAGAGGAGTCGCGACTATAAAGGGGAGCCTGGTCAGACCCTGATCAACATTCTTTGCGGACGCGAGGCTTAGGGTCGTGATTGTGTAGGAGGTTCTACCATTGATTAACGAATGTGGAGTTGTGGCAACGATGGCGTAGAAGAAACTGTAACTTAATTATAAAAGCTGAGTTCAAATTCCAGGAGCGTTTTTAAGTCTAATTTTGGAATTTTTGGGAGATAAGCTCTTGAATTTGGATCAAGAAAGGATGGAGCTTCGACCACAAATTCAAGATAATGATTTCTTGTATTAATTTAGAGATTATACGTTAATTTCATCCATTTTGAACCATTGAATCATGTTAATCAAGAGGCTTAAATTGATTTTTCTCTAATCCTAGAAATAGAAAATCGTTATTTGACTTAGTATTGGTATCAAATAGAAGTTTAACTATTGTATTCAATTCCTTAGCTTATGTATAACCCTTCCATGTAATCAACTTCAAATTTTGGATTGTTGATATAAGGGGGGTTTGAGTTGACCAAGAGTTGACTTTTACCCCAAGGGCCCCCAAAATTATGAAATTAGTTTCTGTAGGGTAATTTGGACACTCTATCGATGAATTTGAATAGATTGAGGTTGTCGGATTCGGTTGAGTTGATTTTAACGATTCAAGTAAGTTCGACTATCAAATCTCAGGCAAGTGAGACCTTAACTCTTAATTGGTTTACTTTTCCTTAAAGCACCTACTATTAATTGTTTGTGTGCTTGTAAACCATATAGTTCACATGAGAGGGAAAGTGTGAGCTAGGTTGGATAGTTTTGAAGTATCTAAGAGTTGACTGTGAGGGTCTCAGAGTGTGTCTTTGGATGATTAGATACTTGTAGCAGATTCAGTGTTATAATATGATGCTAGTGATGACTCCTTCATATATGCCCTTTATGAAATTTATATATTGAATGTGATTTCGTTTCTTCTCCATCACCCACCAAAGGACCTTTTGTGGTACGTTTTCATTTCTTTTTCTAGGCTAATGAACACCACGATCTTTCTTCTTTTGACGATAAATTTCCGTCAATCTTCTAAGAAAGAATACAACGTTCGTTATAAATCTATCTGGCATAGGTTCAAAATAATTCTCTGTCACTCTTGTTGTATTAACTCGTAAGTTGAATGCCAGGGTAGTTTGTATAATTTTGAATTTCTCCTTTGTTTTTATATAGAAATTAGGATACTCTTTCTCCACTCGTCGAGTGTTCTACCACTTCAAAATATATAGCATTGAATAGCTTGGTGATTGTATCAAGATATGCAAAATTGAAAGCAACTATTAAGGACGTTTACACTTAATTACCTAATATAACAAGATTTTCAAAATATAGCAACTCCTTGATTTTAGGCTCTAATCTTACCCATTTTCTCTTCCTCTCCCTCCAACCTGGATTCTATTTTTTTTTTTTTTTTAATCCAAAATCTCCACACCACAAAATAAGGAAATACGAAGCTCCCTTTTTTATTGAAAATTTCTTTGAACACATACTACCGCGCTTACTCCAATTTTTCAATGGGATTCTTATTCTTCTTCTTTTTTGGTAGAGAAATAATTTTTTGCATTTTAATGATGGCAAAAATTATGGTTATGGTGGTTTTTTAGTGATGTATATGGTGGCTTTTATAGTGGTGGTCCGGTAGTGGAATAGTTGTATATCAGATGTATGTCAAATGTATCACTAGACATATAATGGCATAAACACGATATATAAATACATAAAAATGATATGCAAAAAAATACAACATAATTGTAGGTTTTGTGTATGTCATTTGTAAGCTTTAACCAGATATATACAACAACATAATTGTATATTTTGAGTATGTCAGTTGTGTTTTTTTATCATATTTGTATATATTTTATTGTAAGGCTTTAAAATTTTGATGCTAACACTTAAGCGAGTCATTGGGACCTTAATTTGCATCTCTAGGTAAAGTTCTCATCATTTTATTCCAACATCTCCGAGACACTTTAAAACTCTTTGAAGATAGTATCTAGACCACAAGCTTTTGTAATCCTCATATTTTTCTGGCATCCTTTACTTCTGTCGGCCTAATCGATGAGTGTAATTAAAGTTTTAATCATGCTCGGACATGTGAAGATACAAAATGCTATTTTCTTAGTTCGAGACATTAAACAATTGATCAAATGCTTCTATATATATAATGGTTTTTTTTAGAAGATTTGGGTTGTTTAATTTGTTTTATAAGCTTAACTCCACGGGTTACTATTTGAGACTTAAGGCACAAATATATGTATGCTTTGTTAGACTTCAATTGATCTTTTAATCCACATTCTGACAACTCGTTCCGAAAGGTGTTAATAATCTCTTTAGGTAGTTGCTGCAATGCTTTTGTTCCCTCATCTGATTTCTCTTGATTTTTCTAGCTTGTCAACCCTGAGATGGATCTTGACGACACAAAAAAATAAAGGGATTTTTACACTTTATGCCAATTAAGTCAAAATAATTATTTGTTTTAGCCCATGTTTACTTTTTGCCCATGTTTACTTTTTAATGTTATGCCGGTACTGTCGGGTTCTCCGATCGCCATCGCTACCGCCATGGATAAAGGGCGGAAATGGGGGCAAGGATTTCCCCCCTCCGACGACGCCACCGCTTCTCAGGTATTCTTAGTTCTCCTTGTCTATCTCTTTTTATTCCTTCCTTTAAACTCTACTTCGCAGTTGACCTCTGTTCAGCACCTTGATTTTCAATTTCTGATTCTCTTTTTCTGTAAAAAAAAATAACGATAAAATTCTTATAACAATGTAAAAGTGTCTATAAACACCTCTTATGCACTATTATAAACTTTTATACGATGTAGATGTATGTATAAAAACCTCTTATACATTATGTATAAACCCCTCTTATGTATAAACACATTTTGTATAAGTTTGTATAATATTATATACTAATGTAAAAGTATGTATAAACACCTCTTATACATTATTATACACCTTTATACAAGGTTGATACATTGTCCACAGAAAGTGTATAAAGTTGTATATTTCTATATAATGTTGTATATCGTGAAAAGTGGCTATGCGGATGTAAATTAAAAATATAGCTATGTGAATATAATTTCTTATGTTGGATTGTATATTATTTAAATTTCCCTCGCTTTTTTAATTATCCGCTTTAAACGTTCGGCAATTTTCCTTTCTTTTTGTAGCCGGTTAGTCAAGTCCTGGGGACCATTATTTAATCCTATAATTTAGGAAATAATACTAACTATAGCAAGTAGCTTTAAAATATCATTTTTCTTCTTTTTAGGCTTGTTTAAGGTATAATTTTATCCTCAAATTCTAACTATTACAACTTCTCCGTTACAGAACCCTTCTCTTCTTCTTCAGTGTGTCTATACACTGGTTATTTCCTAAATTATATACTGATTATACACTGGCTTATACATTACTTCTTTGAGGGATTCTTTTCTCTTCCCGTTTTTAAACCTCTGACTTGAATATTTAGGGGAAAGAACACCAATGCCCACTAGACACAAAATAATTATTTTTCCATGTCCCGCTTACTTTCATACCCCCAAAACTATTTACTGTTCCTACCCATTGTAGCTTGTGTAGGTAATTGTCTCTTTTTTCTTCTTTTCTTTTTTATTTCTCTACTTCTTTTCTTCTTTACTTCTTTTTTTTTTTCGATTTTCTCTTTTTCCCCTTTTTGTTCATTTATTTCTTTCGCAAATCATAGTATTTTTATTTTCTTTTTCACCATAATTTTATTCCATAGTTATTTCAAGCTCCTTTATTTTTTTTCTCTCTATTTTTTTAATTTCTTTTTCCTTTTTAATTTCATCTATTTCTTTTCTTTTTATTTTTTATCTCCATGATCTAATTTCATTCACCTTTTTTGTTAGTTTTATTTATTATTCTTTTTTTAATTTCTGGTGACTTCTATTTATTTTTTCTCTTTTTTTTAATTTCATTTTTTCAAATTATTTTTTTCTTTAGTTTCTATTTTTATTTTCATAATCTAATTCTACCTTTTGGCTCCTTTATTTTTATTTTTATATCAATAAGAAGGATAACTGATATATTATTTTTTAATTTTTTTCTATATATCAAAAAACAACATATTTTAGCATATAGTATACAAAATCTGTAACAGTTGAAGTATACTATTGCAGTATACTATGATACACACGCGGTATATACCATATACTAACATGGTAAGATAATGGACTGTCAGTTCATTCCTTCAAGAAAAACACTCAGTCCTCTATGATACCCACATGATATATATTATATAAAGATAAGGTATCATAGAACGTTGGATCATTCCTTCAAAAAATACTACTCAGTCTTCAGTGATACCCACATGGTATCATACAGGTTCGACAGTCCATTCCTTCAAGAACACATTGAGTTCTCTATGATACCAACCTGGTATATCATACACTAGCAAGGTATCGTAGATAGCAGATTCATTCCAACACTGCTCAATCCTCTATGATGCCCACACGGTATATTCATATACTGTCAGGGTATCATAGAGGGCTGGATCATTTCTTCAAAAAAAAAAAAAAACTCTCCTCGGTCCTCTATGATACTCACACGGTATATTCATATACTGCCAGGATATCATAGAGGACTGGTTCATTTCTTCAAAAAAAAAAAAAAAAAAAAAAAAAAAAAAAAAACAATCCTCGGTCCTCTATGATACCCACAGGGTATATTCATATACTGCCAGGGTATCATAGAGGACTGGTTCATTTATTCGGAAAAAAAAACACTCCTCGGTCCTCTATGATACCCGCATGGTATATTCATCTACTGCCAGGGCATCATAGAGGAATGATTCATTTCTTCAAAAAAAAAAAAAATACTCCTCGGTCCTCTATGATACCCACACGGTATATTCATATACTGTCAGGGTATCATAAAGGACTGGTTCATTTCTTCGGAAAAAAACACTCCTCGATCCTGTATGATACCCACACGGTATATTCATATACTGCCAGGGTATCATAGAGGACTAGTTCATTTCTTCGAAAAAAAACACTCATCGATCCTCTGTGATACCCACACGGTATATTCATATACTGCCAGGGTATCATAAAGGACTGCTTCATTCCTTCAAAAAAAAAAAATCTCCTCAGTATTTTATGATATCCACATGGTATATGTCTATACTGATACGGTATCATAAAAGACATGTTCATTCCTTCAAAAGAATAAAAATTATAAGAAAATACAATAAACCGAGTTTAAGCTTATTTTGATATTTTAGTTTTTATCTAATTTAATTTATCAAGTTAATTTTTATAATTTTATTTTGATATTTTAGTTTTTATAATTTAATTTTCATATTGTTATCTTAAAAAAATAAAAAGATAAATTAGTTACGTCCATGTGGGTATTGCCGAAATTAGTTCAAGGATGAGTAATCTCGGATAATTATTTCAACTCAAGGGGGATAGTTTCTTTTTTTTTTTTTGCACGGATTGCCCTTCATTTGGGGTGGTCTTTAATTTTTGTCCTTCCTTGGTGGTCTTTAAGTTTTGCCCTTCGCCTAATACCCCGAGGTTGTGGGTTCGAACCCCAGTTCGATAAAAAAAAAAAAAACTTGGTCATGCAAATTCTGGCTTAAGGCAAAATTTCTGCCTGAAGGGCAAAATTTAAAGACCACCATTTTGAATTACAGCATTGACCTTCACTGGGGGCGGTCTTTAATTTTTACCCCTCAAAATGGTGGTCTTTAAATTTTGTCCTTTTTGCAAGATTGACCTTCGCTGGGGGTGGTTTTTAAATTTTACCCCTCAAAATGATGGTCTTTAAATTTTGTCCTTTAGCCAGAAATTCTGCCTTAAGGCCCAAATTCTGTCATTCTACTTTGAGGCAGAATTTTACAAATTCTGTCTTGCAAAATTCTGCCTTGCGAATTTTTTTTTACTGAGCTAGGGTTCGAATCCATAACCTCGGGGTGTTAGGTGAGGGCAAAACTTAAAAACCACCGATTTAAAGGGCAAAAATTAAAGACCACCCCCAATGAACGACAATCCGCGCAAAAAGTTTCTTTTGTATTCCCAATATTTTATGGCTAAATTTTGTAGGGCCAATAGAAGGTAAGTTATAGTAATGGGCTTGGTTATTTATGGCTTTTTCCAAAAATTAAAGACCAGCCCAGGGAACACCGTGCAATTTCTTCTTCTTTTAGGCCAATCATTACCCAGCGATGTATTACAAGCGCAAGCTCACTTCGCAGAACTTTTTGAAAAGGTTATAAATTTTTAAAGAGTGCTTCAAAAAGGCTATATACAGTGCAACTTTTAGATAGATTATTATCAAGCAAACATTTTTTTGTGCGGATTGCCCTTCAAAGGCACCTGTCTTTAATTTTTGTCCCTCAAATTGTTGGTCTTTAATTTTGTCCTTTGCCTAATATGATGAGGTTTGGGGTTCGAACGCCGACTCAGTTAAAAAAAAAAATCGCAAGGCAGAATTTCGTAGTAAAATTAGGCCTTACGCAGAGTTTTGCAAAATTCCAACTGAGTAAAAAAATAAATTTTTTGCCTTATGCCTGAAGGCAAAACTCTGCCTTAAGGAAGAGTTTGCCTTATGCCTGAAGGCAAAACTCTGCCTTAAGGAAGAGTTTGCCTTATGCCTAAAGGCAAAACTCTGCCTTAAGTAGAGTTTGCAATCAAACTCTGCCTGATCGTGTAGAGTTTGACTGCAAACTCTACTTAAGGCAGAGTTTGAAATTCTGCATGAAGGTAGCAAAACTCTACCTTGCGAATCCAAACTTTACCTTGAGAATTTTTTTTTTTTAATTTTTGACTGAGCGGGAGTTCGAACCCCAACCTAAGAATTTTTTTATTGAAGGACAAAAATTTAATGACCACCAATTTAAGTGACAAAAATTAAAGACCACTCCCGAATAAGGGCAATCGTGCAAATTGCCCTCAAGCAAACGAAGACCAAGGGCGGGTGGAGGTAGGGCTGGGCGTTTGGTCGGTTCAGTTCGGTTTCACAAATTCGGTTCGGTTTTTCGATTTTCGGTTTGTAAAAAATAGAAACCGAACTGAAATAACTTCGGTTCGATTCGGTTTTTGCAAGTTCGGTTCGATTTTTTCGGTTTAGATATGGATGACATGGTTAAGCGTCAATTTAACAGAAACCAAATGACAACCATTCTATTATCTTCTCTCTGTCCAATCTTTAGCTACATGAAGTTCTTAATATTGTAATGTCAACCATGAAGGCAAAAGTATAAACAGTAGCCCAAGAAATAAACACTGAAATAGGAAAACCCAATTAAACCATCAAATCAGTGATTAAAAGGCAACAAGTAGAAGCTTAAACAAGTCCACAAATATGAAAAGAAATGAACTGGTAGTATCATCGCTGCATGCTGAAACTATAACTACCAAAACTCACATTCAAAAAAAATTCCAAAAAATCCAGGTAGTATGAAACATTACAAGGAAGATCTGGATCAATTTCACGTATCAGCCAGTAGGAATAAGTGCTACCATATCATTGCCAGAATGCAAAAGGCTGTAACCAGGATCTTTTGGTAACCTTCTAGTTTGAACCACATCTCGTGCATTCCAAGCGATATCCCACAAGCCAGCTGCAGAATACATACTTGCTATATATATATATGTACAATATATGTTTCAAGAAAAAAAGGCTTGTTAAAATTCGGTTTTTCGGTTTAACCGATTTAATTTTTGCACAAACCGAAAACCGAACCAAATTATTGAAATCTTATAAATTTATATCGAACCGAACCGAAAAAACCGAAAAATCGAAGTCGGTCGGTTTTTTCGGTTTGAACCATATTATGCCCAGCCCTAGGTGGAGGGGACACGGTAATCAAGAGTTTAAGTAAGAGAGAAGTATGGCCCAATACACCTAAGCCATCTAATTTACTAATTTTAGCCCAATTCCCAAGTTATTACCTGTGTACCCCATTATAACTTGATTAAGTAACTTTTTGTGGGGATTGACCTTCATACGGACTGGTCTTTAATTTTTCCTCCTCAAATCGCTGGTCTTTAATTTTTCCTCCTCAAATCGCTGTTCTTTAATTTTTGTCCATGATTCTCATTTAAGCTCAAATTTCTGGGCCAAAGTATCCTTATTCGCTGGTTTACGAAATCAGAGATTCTGGTTCGAACCTAAGCAGACTCGAAAAGAAATAAATTTCGCAAGACAAAGTTTCATAGAAACTTTGCTTTGTCTGGCATAAGTTCTGTCGAAATGAAGTTATCTAGCATAAGTTGTGTAGTGACTAATTCATTCGGCATAAGTTTATAGAAACTTTACCTTGTCCGGCATAAGCTCTACAGAAATGAAGCTATGCCGAATAACTTAATTCATACAGAACTTATGCCGGAATAGGCAAATAGATAAGGGTAGGCCGAATCTCATTTTTTATTTTTTCAATGTCAGGAATATTTTCAGCTACTTTTTTGTTACTTAAAGTGTCAAAGGGTAAAAATCAAAGACCAGCGATTGAGGGGAAAAAATTAAGGGAAAAAAAAACATAAATGGGCAATATGTTAAAAATATTTACAAAATTGTAACAGTATTATTTGATTAACATTTCATAACAGTTGCATTCAATAAGAGAATTCTTCCTGTTCCATAATTTTAGGGAGTGTTGTGCTAATTTCATGCTAAACTCACAATTGAGTTTTCCTCATCTTTTATCTCTCTTCCAAAAGAATGCTTTGGCCATAATAATATTTTAATATAAATGTGATCTTCCCCTATATTTTTGCTCATAAGATATCTTCTTAGACGTTTTTCCCCGATTCTACTTCCCCTCCGTGTTGATTAAATATATTGACTACGTATTTTTTTTTTTTTTTTTTTTTTTTTGTACTTCCTCTCTAGTCTACTATGGTTTCGTTGTTCATTCATAAGTGAATAAAATTGTTATATAGAAAGTAACATTCGTATAATTTCGTTATACATCGAATAATACATTTTATATACCTAGTATAATCTTATTATACCTTGTATAAAAAATTGTATACCTCATATAATAAATGGTATACCTCGTATAATAAATTTTGTATCTCGTATAATTTTGTGTGTGAACTAATAATATTTGTATATGCAATTATACCTTATATAAAATTCTCTTTCAGATGTGTTTTTTGAAATTTATTTGGTGGATATTTTAACAATAGTTGTATTTTTTAAATATTTTAATGACTCGTTCGTGTAATAATATTTTATACTTCGTCTTGACCTTGTGCAAATACTCAAGAACTCGCATCAACCAAAATGGAAAAATTGATATGGGAGCAATAAAACCAGAGACCCATTACTAATTAGACGACACACAATGTGAGAGGCTCTTTTTGTTCCTTTTTTTTCTAACCTAAGCCTTGCATAAATCATCTGTAACTCTATCAACCAAGAAGGGAAAATGAAAGAATAGAGGGGATGAGTAATAGGAGATGGAGGATATATTGGTCGAAGAAGATTGATATGTTGGTAGATGTTTATCTTGAATCAGAGAGATAAATGGTGTTTATCTCTTAAATGATGGATAAATGAAAATAAAGACTAAAAGATATGACTGAATCCTTGATTTTGGAGATATTCCCATTCGTCACATACTTCTTTTAATGTGTTATATATGTAATGAACAGTGTTGTTTTTGGAAAATATAAAAAGTTCTACTATTTATGTTCTTAATTCTTGTATCGTGACTTATTCCTAATTTTTCCAAAAATGGAAGGCCATCCCAAGATAGGGGCATTCGTGCGAATTGCCCTTGATTAAGCCCTACTTTCGACACACCGGCACTTTTCTTTCTTCTTGACTTCCCTCTCGTGTCTTCTTCAGCCTATCTGTTACTACCATGACTCCGTAAAAACACATAAATCCTCTCCTTTTCTCTATATTTCTTCATTTATCCCTGGAGTTCAAGCGATTTGTCAGTGGGAGTTATTGTCGACGAGTGGAGCAATAATTTTATGATCATCTTCTTATTTTTATTTGAATTTTTATTATTTTCAGTGATTTTATCTTTCTCACTTGGGCAAGGCATATTTTTTCAGTGGAAAGACCTATCCGCTATTCTTCAGTGAAAAAGCATATGCTATTTGAAAGCTACCTCTAAAGAAGGATTTAATAACAGAGGGTAAAAGATTATAATTTAAAGATTCAAAATTTTATGTGAAGAGGTGGTTTAATCTTGATGTTCATTGGGAAGTATCCAAAGGCTTTTCCACCGGATATGGCTCTGGTTTATATGTAAAGATGGTTCAATATTAATGTGGTGTTGATGGATTTTCATGTTAAATATGATTTTTCACAGCTAATGGATTTTGAAGGGAGGAGAGGTCTATATGATATGTATATATTTTGTATATTCATGTATACATATGTATATCCATGTATCTAGTGTACATATTAACAGTTATACAAGATTATACACATGTATACATAGTTATGCAGTATATGTAGTGTACACGTACTAGAAGGATTTGTATCTTTTGCCTTTATGTAGTGTATATTCACTATCTAAAAATGTATATTCAGTGTATAAAAGTATATAGCCAACGTAAATTTATGTATAACATTGTATACAAGGTTTTCATTGGTGCAACTTTGAGGCTTTCAAATGAAATAAGTATTTTCACTTGCTACATATTTAAATTTTGTAATTTTCTTCAAGTAGAAATTTACTAAGCTTACCTATATTGAATAAGATGAAAGAAAGAGAAGGAAAAGCAAAGAATCAAGAAAGAGAAAGAATGTAAAGTTGAAAGAGAAAATAAAACCCAAATATGTTTCGCGTAAAATATAAGAAAGAGAATGTTAATCATAGTAACCAGCTGAGTTACTTTACAATAGAGTTAAACCTATTCATTTTAAATGAAAAATTATAGTTGTAGCAGTTTGAATAACAAAATATACTAGTTACATTTTTCTTTTTTTTTGATTGAATTTCAGCACTAACCAACAGCCAGAATTAACAGATTTCAATAACCAACAGCCAGAATTGCTAATTAGGGACATCACTAACTTTTTTCCACATTACATGTGAAATTGGCAACTTCTTACATCTAACAAGGTGCTTAACAGATTTTCACACTCATCAACATTTAAGGCTAGTTGAAACGCATAATGAGAACATAATTTCTAAGACAAACTAACAGGAACATCACTAACTATTTGCCATAATACATGTAAACATTTTAAAACCATCGAACATCTAACTTAAATTATTCAAGTCCACGGGTACCTGCTACCATATTTTCCTACTACTAGTTGCTCTCAGTGAACGTTGCTGTGTATTTACGTCTATCGGCATGCTACCTCACCTTCTTGGGACAGGTTTGTAAAGCACGACCGTAACATATTTTGAGCGAAAACGATGTGTTACACCGAGTGCTACAACTTGCCTCAGGAATTCACTGTTCTCAACATACAGATGGTTTAGTACCGAGTGATCTGGCAACGGGAGGGATGTTGATTCATCACTTCTTGTCGGGTGGTTTAGCAAGGTGTGATGCAGATGTGGCGGTATCACCGGTGGTCGCCTTCCTAATTCATTAGGATGCACTTGATACACATTGTTGTAACTTCCAACAGGTGATGTTGGAACTTCAAAGCCCATGACAGGGGTTTCTTCCTGTGTGCACAACTTAGATTTAGCGTGTGTTTGGTACGAAGGAAAATGTTTTCTTGAAAAATGTTTTCTAGGAAAATAAGTGGATTTCTTACTCATTCTCTTGTGTACGAAAATATTAGTTTAAAAAAAGCATTTGTGTAGAATCTAGAAAAATACTATGGGAGGTGGGAGAGGGGGTGGACATAGGAGGGTGTGGGGTGGGGTGGTGGGGATGGGGGCTACAGGGGTGGGGGGTGAAGATGAGGTGTGTTGAAGGGTCTGGAAAATATTTTCCAGACGTTTTCCACCAGACCAAACACACCCTTAGGCTTAGTAAAAACGAGGGCAGAGGTATCAGCTACTACAAGAATTTATGACTTACATTATTTTCACCATATGGATGAGGATGGTTCATGTTGCTCCAAAAACAAACAGCACAGCCTAGCTAATAAGATGAAAGTCTTGAGCAGATAAAACTTTCTTAAGTTAACCTGAAAATGAAACATATTCTATTGTAAGCAAGAAAATAGAACCAATTTTGGGGTTAGGCACAGCATGAAAAATCTCTTAGATGCACATATTCCTTCGGGGGGATGATTGGGGCGTGGCCATAAGGGTCTCTATGAATCAAAATACTACTATAATTCACAAGCTATTTGTATGTCTTCTCTCCAATTATTGAGGCAGGTATAATTGGAAAGGCTCAAAAAGAAAAAAATCCATGTTGCTCATAAGATAAGCGTACCAAATGATAAATGATGTCTGCAAATTAGATCAGACATCAAGATATTAACAATACAGATATCATAAACAGAACTGATAAGAAACACAAAGTGAATAATAGTAGGAACATTTATGTCAGACTTTCATGAAACGCGAGATGGAAGACAATAGCCTAATTCAGTGACGCTCTCAATTTAAGAGGACAAAAGTTCTGGTTTGAAGTAGTGGTTACCACTTTTATACCCAATTCAAGTCCTAGAAAGTCTAGAACCGAAATAAGGTATCCCCCTCACCTTAAAGCAAGATCTACAAAGAAGGGTATTTTTGAGCTATTTGGATAGTTGGAGGGTAGTTTTGAGCCAAAAAACGTAACGGCGAGGTATTTTTTGGCCAAAAACTTAATGGCGAGGCATTTGTGAGCCAAAAAAGTAACGGAGGTCGGAGGGTAAATTTGACCTATTTCGAATAGTACAGGGGTATTTTTGGCCCTTGGCCCAATTTAGTGTTTCAATTTCCTCCCTTAACTGAAATTGTTAATGTAATTAACAATGTCGCTCCCTTCGCCTATTTATCTGAATCCATCTCTAGAATCACAAGCTTTAAAGAAAACACTTACAAACACACCAGGTAAAACCATTACCAATAGTTTGCTGGACTACTGTTCAGCATGTTCAGTTGATAATTTTCCTCTTTTTAATTAGTATTTGTTAACTTGATAGATTTTTTTTTTTTTTTTTTTTTTTTTTTGGATGACCGAGAAATCCATCGGGGCCAACCCTTAGGACCAACTGTAGCCTTTGAAACTTGGGATAATGGGCCGGCCTCTACCCTTCTTAACTTTAATACCAAGTTTAATTCGCATGAGGCAGGACTCAAATCTGTGACTTAAGTCACAAGTCCCTCAACCGTTGCAACTTGTACTAAGCCCTGGCGGCAACTTGACAGTTACTTTTAAGTGCTTCAAAATTCAGAGGTTCAAAGATTATAAATCAAGCAGTGACTTTTTGAAAGTAGACTAGATCTGGGAAAAGCCAAAACAAATAACGGAAGGAAGAAGAAAAAGAAAAAGGGACACAGGGAGTAGCCAAAAAAATGAGGCTAGAAGGTGAAGGTATCTTTGAGAAATAAACGACATTTTTTTTCTTCTAAATTAGTCCTCAATCTAGATAAGTGCATGAAAGAATTTTGTCATTCATTTTGAACTGTATAAAATGAATTTAGCCAAATGCAATACATTTGTCTGCAGGAAAAAGGAAGCCTCAGATTAGATCCTGATCTACATGATCATGCACAGCAGGCTTAAAAAAAGAGGTTTGATTACAGAAGGCAAGCTTTTATCTTGAGAAAGTCTTTGAGTTCTCATTTTCCTTCACCATGAAAAGGCATAAATGTACCACAGCTATACCTAATCTACCATAGATTAAGCTCAAATGAGAAAACGGAAAATCACAGTTCAATTAATTCACCTTACATGGAAGTGCATAGCTCAGAAAAAGACTTGCTTACCAGAAATCTTAAATCTTGATCTCGCAGAAAACCTCAAACTTCCCTCGAAATGACCACTAAGTTGTTTCCTCACTCACCATATCTTGAACATAGAAAATTTGCAGGCAACCACCCATATTTATATCCAAGTAGCTACTGATGCACTGTATTCATGCAGAGTTATATGCGTACACGTCTCAAAGGCCACCGCTCAATAGGCACATAATACCAAAATTGACAACTGGTTTTGGAGACATCCAGAAGCATGCAAACCACGTTCGAATCCTGAAAATGCTAGTAACAACTTTTTACTGTTTATTTTTATCTACCATGCAGAACACCAGGTGGCCCAAGGATTCCATTACAGACATTTTTAGCGTAACTGCTAGTTAAGACACATGTTATCATTCCAAAAGTGTTTCAAACAGATGGTAGACGAATACCACGATCACCAAATAATCGTAACAGTTGGTAGCAACTTCACACCAGCTTTAAGAAGTCCAGAACGATTCTGTAGACAAAGAGCTTTATTTGAATCAGAATCTGATCCAACCTAACCTCTGACGAAAATGATCTAAAATTAAATGCAAGATCCAAAGCCTCAACAAGAGAATTAACTTCACCTACATGAGCCTTGAGTTGTTGGCCCAATACCTGATAAAAGGAGGAGGATTGAAGTAGGTTAACAGGGTGAGCATACATTGTACATGTACTCCCTCCGTCCCAAAAAGATTGTCTTGATTCAGATAACGAGGGTCAAACTAACTAATGTTCGGTGTGAATTTGGACATAGGATCTTTAATTTTTTTAAAATAAAAATTACATATTTAGAAACTACATAAAAAATATTATAAGTCACAATAGTTAACACTTCAAAATATTTAGAAAGTATTTGAAAAAGTTATGGTCAAAGAAATATCCTTCGACTGTCCAAATAGTAACTAAGACAATCTTTTTGGGACAGAGGGAGTAGTATTTAACCGTAAATAGGAAACTCATGGGTTTCTCCTTAGTAAAAGCAGATCTGCTGCAACCACGGCTTGTATCAACGATCGTCGGGAATCCTCACGAAGCCGATGGATTCAGAGTCTAGATATCCTTTAGGAGATGCAAAGCTTATTTTGTGTAAACTCTAGCCATCATATTATTGGCGGAAGATTTTTTTTTTTTTTTGTCCACCACCTATAATGGTGTATTTATATCTTATAAATTTCGAGTCGTGGAAGCAGCCACTAATGCTTGCATTAGGGTAGGGTATCTACATCACAACCCTAGGGGTGCGTCCCTTCCCCGGACCCTACTAACGCGGAATGCTTTGTGCACCGGACTGCCCTTTATATCTTATAAATAGGGGTTAGGAGGAAAACAAGCTAATGGACTAACTAGCACCTCTTATGTGTGGACCCGACCCAGTAGCTATTTCCAACAGTACATTAAAAAGGAGTATTCATGTTACACATAGTTTAATTCTTAGGCCTTTCCACCATATCTGTTCCAAGATCTATGAGTCTATCCTACAACCAATACAGATAACAGTACTGTTGCTTTCAAATTAAAATATTCTTTGCTCTCTATCTTAAGCTCTTAAATGACATTTCCTACTGCCTAGGAAGAGTAGTTAAGAAAGAAGTGTCCATTTAAAGGAATTCATGTTGATTGCCTAATTTCGGCTACTTTCAGAGATCACACCGGAACAAGAGTCCAAGCTTTAGTCAGTAGGGGCCCTACTTCGATTTAAGCGAAACCAAGCTAAAAGTGCCTAAAGTATGAGAAATCTGGGGACAAAAGGGAGCTACCCGCTTCGATCAACTAGCAAAGATTTTCCTGGATACGAAATTGCTGCTGCTTGATTTAGTAGTACTTTTGTGGTGATTCTACTTTCCTCCATAGGAACTTTAATGAATCCTCTGAACATTTAATGGAAGTGCTCATGCAGGGAAATGCTCCCTATACAAACAAAGGATTTATATAGCAAACCCCAACTAATGAAGGATTAAACGTTAGGTAATTTATTGATTGATTGAACCACTTGTTCTCTAAGGAAATAAGAAAGCAGGAAATCGAATAAATTTGTCAAAACTGAAAGCTCATAACTTAACACTATAGATTATACAAATACATGTATCCATGTTAAATATGTAATTCAAGATTTTACAGGCAATTTATGGCTTAGTCAACAGAACTGAGTATTAGAAAATACCATTTTCATTGTTGAATCAGTAAAACATTCAACAACAACAACATAGCCAGTGTAATCCCATAAGTGGGGTTTGGGTAGGGTAGAGTATACGCAGACCTTACCCCTACCTCGTGGAGGTAGAGAGACTGTTTCCGGAAGACCCTCGGCTCGAGTGCAGCAGAAGAATGTAGTTATGGAAGAAGGAAATACGACAGCAAAGAAAACATTGCAACTAATAAGGAAAGCAATACAGAGCATTCTGAAAAAAGCAACAACAACGAACATGTCAACTAATAAGGAAAGCAGTACAGAGCATTCAGAAAACGAATATAGCAAGTATTAGCAACAACAGCCAAATACTGTAATAAACCGAAACACAATAAACAAACATATGGTAACAGATATCAAAAAGCAAGAAACTACATGAAAAAAGCTAATATTACGACAGACTACTACCCCCCCTAATCCAGTCGAAAAGCGAGACTCATTGTCAATATTTCCTAAACTCGACGTGTGTTCTAATACATATATAGATGGTGATACTTCAGGTAATATCATTTTCATTGTTGAATCAATATAAATTCGAAAGGCCTAAAACATGCCTGATTGAGCTGCCTTTTGGCACTTCATGATCAAATTTACAACTTTTCCCATAAAGCCCAAATCTTGGAAAAAAATAATGCCAAGAAATAACAATCAAATGCTAAATGAGTCCCACCAGAACCAAGAAACCATCTGCAAGGCCAATACCGCAAACCCAACAAATTAAAATCTGAAGAACAGCTATTTACACAAACTAAAACCCAACCAAGAATTTGGTAAAACCATAGCAAAAAGGACAAATATTCACCTGAGATTGAGTAAAGGAAAAAACAAAAGAGAAAAAAGAGTTTGAACTGAAGAGTGAATGGCAATTTTATACATAAAAAATTCCGCCTTAGAATCTAAAGAATCAAAATTTTCAAAATGAATTTAAGTATGTTTTAAGGAAAGAATATGATGTCTCATTACTTCAAAAAAAAAGTTCGCTCCCTCAGCTAAAGTAACACGGAAGAATTAACTTAAGGTGACTTTTTAGTTATGAAATTAGTATAGGTGATTTGTGGGGATCATTTCATCTCAAAACCCATTTAAATATGGGATTAAGATAATTGAGGTTCAAAGTGTATTTTTTAAAACTTCTTAATCTTTTATAAAATATAAAAAGATCCAACTTAATCCAAAAAACCCACTAGCCCCCTTCTCATCCTTCCACCCCTCCCCCCAGCCCCATACCCCACCCCCCATTTTTTTTTAAAAAGTTTTGATATTTTTTATTTGCTTTGTCACCAGTCCCCCTCCTCCTCCCACCCCTCCCACCACCCCCTAATTTTTTTTTTTTAAAAGTTTTGATATTTTTTATCTCGCTTTTTCACTAGCCCCCCTCCTCCTCCCACCCCTCCCCCCACCTTTTTTTTTTTTTATTTGCTTTTTCACATTTCCCCCCTCGCCCGCCCCCCTTCCCCCAAAAAATTTTTTTTTTTTTTAAAAGTTTTAATTTTTTATTTGCTTTTTCACCCCACCTCCTCCTCCCCCGCCCCCACCCCCCACGCCCCTAATTTTTTTTTTTAATTTTGATTTTCTTTATTTGTTTTTTCACCCCCCCCCCCCCCTCAAAAAACAAATTTGATTTTTTTTTACCAGCCCCCACCCCTCCGCCACCAAATTTTTAAATTTTGTTTTTTGATTTTCTTTATTTATGTATTCAACCCCTTTCTCCCCCCCCCCCCCCCCCCGCCCAAAAAAAAAAATTTGAAAAGTTTTTCTTGTTGTTTTTTTGCACCCCCACCCTTCCAAAAAAGGAAGTTTTTTCAAAAAAATTTTTTTTTTTTGCACCACCCGCCCCCCCCCCCCCCCTCTCCCTAAAAATAAATTATTTTTCTTGAAAAGAAGTTTTGAATTTTTTTTTTTGGGTTTCTTACTTCCCCCACCCATCCGAAAAAAATTAATTTTGTTTTTAAAAAAAAAAAATCCCCCCCCCCCCCACTCCAAAAAAAAAAAAAAATCTTGAAAGGAAGTTTTGAATTTTTTTTTTGTTTTTGTTTTGGATTTAGGAAAAATTTGGATAAAATCCAAAGTTGTTATTGTTGTGTGTTTGTAGTGAAATAGAAGGTTTTTTCGTTGTTGTCCCGGTATAGTTCGGGGGTTTAGGAAAAGATATCCAACATATGATTTTTTTGTTCTTGTCCTGGTATTTATACGGTTCTCTGTCTATAGAAGATATCCAACTGATTTGTAGTTGTTGCAACAAGTTCTACACTTGTGGCAACAAGTAGATAATCTGTTGCAACAACTACAAATCTGTTGGACATAACTTCAGTTATTTGGTTCTATTTGTAGAAAATATCCAACAGATTTTTAGTTGTTACAACAAGTTCTACAATTGTTGTAACAAGTAGACAATCTGTTGCAACAACTACTAATCTGTTGGACATAACTTCAGTTATTTGTTTCTGCTTGTAGAAGATATCCAACAGATTTGTAGTTGTTTAAACAAGCTCTACACTTGTTGCAACAAGTAGACAATCTCCGTTGCAACAACTACAAATCATTGGACATAGCTTCAGTTATTTGGTTCTGTTTGTAGAAAATATCCAACAGATTTTTAGTTGTTGCAACTAGGGTTGTTCACGGTTTTGGTTAAAACCAAAACCAAACCGAAAATTTAACTAAACCAAATAAAAAAAAACAGACATTTGGTTTGGTTTGGTTTTAAATTTTAAAAACCGATAATATTTTAGTTTGGTTATGGTTCTATTAAAAATAACCGAATAAATAACCGAACCAAACCAATAAATTATATACATAAATTTTATAATTATTTATATGTATAATAGTAGTTTTTCATAAATAATTATAAATATTTTGTCCTTTATGTTATTTGTGAATGATGTTTATGAACTTATTTATTTTGATTAGTTGTGGTATTTGGAGCCAAGGTGTACTGTTGAACAATTTTGCGTTTTTATGAACTTATTTATTTTGCTTACTAATTGTTGCAATAGATGCATATAGTAGAATTACTTGGTTGCTTAGTTGTTACAACAAATTACTCACCTTGTTGGAAAAAAATCAAAAAATTGCTTAAATTATTGTAAAAACTAAAAAAATATGTCGCAACGGATGAGTTAATTGTTGCAACAGATCATACACTTGTTGAAGAAGTTGCAACAAGTTACTAACTGTTTCACGTATGGATCGATTGTTTAAGCAAGTTGACTAATTGTTGCAATGATTAATCACCTTGTTTGAATTATTGCAACAACTTACTCATATGTTAAGCAGTATCTCATATGTTGTAACAACTTACTCATATGTTGCAAACGTGTATCTCATATGTTGCAACAACTTACTCATATGTTGCAGTAGGTATCTTATATGTTGCAACAACTCCTCCATTATGACAACATATTCACGATATTGCTAATCTGTTTAAATAAGTTACTAATCTCTTTAGACAAATTGCCTAAATGATTGCAACAGATCATACAATTGTTGAAGAAGTTGCAACAAATTACTAACTGTTCAACAAGTTACTAATCCGTTCCAACAAGTAACTAATCTGTTTAAACAAGTTATTAATTTGTTGCAACAGATAGTACAGTTGTGGAAGAAGTTGCAACAAATTACTAATCTGTTTCAACAAGTTACTAATCCGTTCCAACAAGTAACTAATCTGTTTAAACAAGTTACTAATGTCACTGCATCATACAGTTGTGGAAGAAGTTGCAACAAATTACTAATAATTTTAGTAGATATATATATTGATCACTAAATATAGTTGATTTCCATTGTTTATCACTAAATATGGGTGAATCAAGTAGTTCACACCAATTCACTCCAATGATCACTCCATTTAGTGCGTATTGGACTTAGTTGATCATCTATTCGACCCAAAACACCATCAAATTACTTAAGTATATATATTGATCAATAAATATGGTTGATTTCCATTGTTTATCACTAAATATGGGTGAATCAAGTAGTTCATATCAATTCACTCCCATGATCACTTCGTTTAATCCATGAAATTACTATCTAATCCATTAAGGATGTTAGTATATATATATATATATATATATATATATATATATATATATAGTTGATTTCATTTGTTTAACACTAGATATGGGTGAATCAAGTAGTTTACATCAATTCACTCTAATAATCACTCGTTTTAGTGCATCCGACTTAGTAGATCATCTTTCCTGACTCAAAATACTATCAAATTGATTAAGTATTATATATTGATTACTAAATATCGTTGATTTCATTTGTTTATCATTAAATATGAGTGAATCAAGTAGTTCACATCAATTCACTATAATAATCACTCGATTTAGTGCATACTGACTTAGTAGATCATCTTTCCTAACTCAAAATACTATCAAATTGATTAAGTATTATATATTGATTACTAAATATCGTTGATTTCATTTTCTTATCACTAAATATGGGTGAATCAAGTAGTTCACATCAATTCACTCTAATGATAATTGGATTTAGTGCATATTCCTGACACAAATTACCATCAAATTGATTAAGTATTATATATTGATCACTACTTATCATTGATTTTCTTTGTTTATCACTAAATGTCATTGATTCCCTTTGTTGATCACTAAATATGGGTGAATCAAGTAGTATCCGTTGCAATAATCGTAATATACGTTGCAACAAGTGTAGTATCTGTTCCTTGCAACAAGCCGTAGTATCCGTTGCGGTAAAAGACATAGTTGTTGAACAAGTCCTTACTCTTGTTGGATAAAACACAACAAGTTACCAACTTTACGCAACAAGTCACTCCACTTGTTGGAAAAACCCCAAAATGTAACTTAGTTCCGGCAATGGCACATCGGTTGTTGCAACAGTTTATTTCTTTGGAAATCTTTTAGCGAGTTGGATAAAACACAAGTTACTAGTTCCGCAACAAGTCATGTTACTTGTTGGATAAAACCCAACAAGTTACGAGTCAATTTGCAACAGTATTCATTGCTTTGCCGAAAAGCTGTTAACAATTTATTAACAACACACACATTTGTGATTTGAACATGATCAACATATCATATAAACCAAGTTCACAAGCACCAAGAACGAGAAATTACCATTCTAAAAAAAAGAATAACATTAAAATGTCATAAAGTTCCAACAAATAACTGTTATTATAACACAGTGCAATTAACAACTATGGAGCATTTCGGCTTGGACAACAACTACAAATCTACTGGATATTTTCTACCAACAGAACCAAATAACTAAAGCTATATCCAACAGATTTGTAGTTGTTGTAACAGATTATCTACTTGTTGCCACAAGTGTAGAACTTGTTGCAACAACTATAAATCATTGGATATCTTCTATAAACATAACTAGATAAATACCAGGACAAGAACAGAAAAAACATCTATTGGATATCTTTTCCTAAACCCTGAACCATACCAGGACAACAACAGAAAAACCATCTATTTCACTACATACACACTACAACAACAACCTGAATTTTATCCAAACTTTTCCTAAACCCGAAAAAAAAAATCAAAACTTATTTTCAACATTCTTTTTGAGTGGGGGAGGGGGGTGGTGCAAAAAAAAAAAAAAAAAACTTTTCAAAACTTTTTTTAAAAAGAAATTTTGGGGGGGGGGGGGGGGGGGGGTAGTGAGGGGTGGTAGGAGGAGGAGGGGGGGCCGGTGAAAAATAAAATAAAATATCAATTTTTTAAATAGTTTTGGGGGGGTGGGGGGGGGGGGGGGTTGGAAGAGGAGTGGAGATCGGTAAGAAAAAATTAAAACTTTTTTTAAATTTTTTTTGGGGGGTGGTGGGGGTGGTGGGGGGTGGGGGGAGAGTTGCGAGGAGGAGGAGGGGGTGAAAAAATAAATAAAGAAAATCAAAAAAAAAAAATTTTTTTTTTAGGGTGGGGGTGGGGTGGGGGATGAGGGGTGAGGGTGGGGGGAGGGCTGCGAGGAGGAGGAGGAGGAGGAGGGGGGGTGAAAAAACAAATAAAAAAATTAATTATTTTTTTTGGGGCGGGGGGGGGGGGGGGGCGGGGTGGGGGGTTAGCGGGTTGGGAGGAGGAGGGGGGTAAAACAAAAATAAAGAAAAAAAAATTGGGCGGGGTGGGGTGGGGGCGGGGGGGGGGGAGGGGGGGGGTGGGGGTGGGGGGAGGGTTGCGAGGAGGAGGAGGAGGGGGGTGAAAAAACAAATAAAAAAAATTTAATTTTTTTTTGGGGGGGGAGGGCGGGGTGGGGGGTTAGGGGGTTGGGAGGAGGAGGGGGGTGAAAAAAAATAAAGAAAATAAAAAAAAAATTGGCTGGGGTGGGGTGAGGGCGGGGGGCAAGGGAGGGGGGTGGGGGCATGGGGTCGGGGGCGGGGTCTGGTCGAGGGTGGGTCAAAGTGTTAAAAATAAAACTTGAGTGCAAAGTGTTAAAAATAAAGTTGAGGGTTAAAGTGTCAAAATAGAAACTTTTGGGCAACTTCAAAACCCCTTAATCACTAATAGAAAATTATCAACTCTACTTAATAATTAAAACTTGAGTCACCTATACTAAAATAAAAAACTAAAGAGTGACTAATAATTAAATGCCCCAAGTAACACCAGTAATTTTCTCCAATAAATTAAAGTGAAAATACATTGATTGCACGTGGGTAAATACTTACCCGCATCCAATTTTTACATCAAATTAATGTAACTTATTGTAGTTAAGTAATTTAGTGGATTGAATGTATATATTAATTAATCATGATTAAATGATGTTCTTGTATATTTATTCACATGGCATACATCTATTGATTTGGTGTAAATATTAGGTGCGAGTACGCTTTTACCTTCCACGTGTCCCAAATAATCACTTACACACTTATAGCCTATTTGGCCAAGCATATTTCCCCCCCAAAAGTACTTATTTTTTCAATAAGTGCTTATTTTAAAAAAAGTGAGGTGTCTGACTAAGCTTTTGGGAGAAAATAAGTGCTTTTGAGGAGTAACAGCTTTTTCGGAAATTAAAAAAATAGTTTTTTTGCCCAAAAGCACTTTTTTGAAAAGTACTTTTGAGAAAAATACACATAGAAGCACTTTTTAAAAGCTTGGTCAAATACTAATTGCTGCTCAAAAGTACTTTATAAATTAATTGGCCAAACACAAATTGCTTTTAGCCAAATGTACTTTTTTGAAAAGTACTTTCGAAAAAATTACTTTTTAAAATAAGTGATTTTTAGAAGCTTGGCCAAACAGGCTATTAAACTAATCGGAAGACCTCATACTTCTTCTATTCAATTTATAATTGGTAACAAGAGATCATTTCCTCATTTAGAGCCTGTTTGGCCTAGCGGCTAAAAACTACTTATTTTGAAAAGTTTTTTTTTTTAAAAAAATGCTTCTCAAAAAAGTACTTTTGATGAGAAGCAGTTTATGTTTGGTTAATTCATTTGAAAAGTACTTTTGACTGCTTTTAATAAGCAAATTGTGTTTGGCTAATCTTCTAAAAAAAGAGCTTTTGAGTGTCAAATTATGAAAAAAGACAAGTATCAATAAACGTTTATTATCAAGATTATTTTACAGAGAAAATTTATTTTAAATATCTATTATGAAAGACTTTAATTGAATTTTTACTTTTAACTAATTAAAATTGAAAAGTACATATTAAATTTTTTCATTAATATAATACATAAATAAAAAATTAAATATCAATATAATATCAACACAATGATTTAAGTATACTAAAAAACTACAACTAAAATAAAATTCAAAATCATTTCACAAATTAAAATTCATCACAAAAATAAGTAGAATCCTTCATACATCAGGAAGATTCTCAATGATTTCATCCCTAATGGATTAATGAGGGATATACTTGGTAAATATGTATTTATGGTAGGAATATTTTTGTCTTGAAGAAAATTAATTTCTTCTTATGCTTTTCCCAACCGCAAAAAAACTGCATTTGCATCTACTTGCAAACATTTTTACTAATTGGCCAAACACCTCAAGTATTCAAAAAAAAAAATGTTTTTTCCTCAAAAAAAGTGTTTGTGGCCTCAAACCCAATAGGCCAAGCAGGCTCTGACCCCCTATTTGGATGGTGGTTTCCCGTGGTTCATTAATGTATGATTTTCTATGAAACCATGTTTGTTGCCATTGTTCTTAAAATTATGTTGTATGGTGTTGTAAACCCGTGGTTCATCCCATGGTTATATAACCATGAAAAGTCCTAATTTTTGTAGCCACGGATTTGGTGATTTTTCCATGGTTACGTATTTTATTTTCCCATTATACCCCACCCTCCACTATCCACTCCACCCCACCCCCACCCTACCACTCACCCCCATCCCACCCCTCCCCACCCTCCACCATCCACCATCCACCCCCCACCCACCCCCACCCTACCACTCACCCCCACCTTACCCCTGCCCTACCACCCACCCCCACCCTAACTACCCCACTCCTCTGCCACCAACCCCCACCCCACAACAACTCACCCCCACCCTACCAAGTACCACCCACCCCTCCACCACCCCCACCCACTACCTACTTATTTTTTAAAGTTTCTATTTTGTTTTATTAATATATATAAATTAATTTCTAATTAAGAGTTAAGGGTATTTTAGTAAACTTACAAGTTATTATACAATACCATACGGTCAAACCAAACAATACAAATGTTATTAAACCACAACAAACGATACAGTCTATCCAAACATTGTGTTCATTAATACATTACAATACAATACAACACCATACTGTACCATACCATACTGTACATTAATGAACCATGGGAAACAACCATCCAAACAGAGGGTTAGTATTCGAAGTGAATTTTTTCACTTCTTAGGCCCTATCATAGGCGCATTTTGCTCAACATTTTTTTGAGCGCGTATTTGCCCTTTTTATAATTATACAAAAGAAAATAAAATAAAAATACTCCCTTCATCTCAAATTATTATTTGTTGCGATTTCTAAAAAGAGTTAGCTCAAATTATTTGTCGTTTTAGAAGTTCAAGACAAAATTAATTTTTTTCCCATTTTACCCTTAGTAATCTTGAAAACTAGGTGATGTTATGATTGTTCAAATATCAATGAAGGGTAAACTAATTAAATACCCCTCATACTTAACATTTCTTAAAGAGTTGTAAAAAAAAATAATCACGACAGATAATTTGAAACGCAGGGAGTAATCTTTTAAAATTATTAGATATAACATCCCAAATTCAATCAGCCCTAAATTTTGACGAATCACCAAAAATTTCAAGCTCGGCTCTTCAAAAGTAAAGGTTAATATAATCCAACCTTATTTGCTTTTTGATTACTTCCTCTCTTTTTCCTTTTTCAGAGTTGGCTTTTATAGGAAAATTCTAATCTTTATCCTTTTGATTTTTCTAAATAACTCCGATGAGAAGAAAAAAGAAGGCGTTAAGAGACCCTCCTGGCCCATCCCTAGACACTCTAAGATCCTTTTTCAAACCTGCTCCCATTTCGAGTCAAGAAAAAAACGGTAAAGTCTCATTTCATTTTGACTGATATTTTTGTGTGTAGATGAGCTGTTGTTGAATAGCTTTTTTGTCTTTTGTTATTCTTTTTTCTTTTTTGGGGGTGTGGGGGGCGGGGGGGGGGGGGGGGGATGGGGTAAGTTTACGTAATGCCTTCGGAAAACTTGAGTAGACTTTGTATGGAAGAGGAAGAGCATGAGTTGAATGAAAAAGTGTGATACAACTATGAATATTTGATGACTTTGATGACATCTTGGACTTCAAGGAATCTTGGTAGAAGATATTAGGTGTATTGTTCAACAGCCAACCCCCTACGTTTAATATAATGTCATATTCTAAGATTCGAGAATTTGTACAAGTCATATTAACCATTTGGGACTTGTTGCATGATTTGGGATGAGACACGAGGGGTTCGAGTGAATTTCAGACAAAGAAAATCAGAACTAAACTATGTTGACTTTATGTCTTTTTTGTGTCACCGCAATCACACTGAGGAGCATTATTGCGCTGAAGTGATATGTATGTTAGTGCTATCACATTGAAGGGGCATGTACATGCTAGCGCTAATGCACACAGTGGTTGTAATGGCGGTGAAGGCCAAGTGAAGGCAGCGCCTACATGCGCCTTATATGCAGTGGCGGAGCCAGAATTTCCGCGGAGGGGGTTCAAAATATAATGATGTATATTTGATGTATATTCACTGTATATCAGTGTATATCGGTTGTTTATGGAATAGTAATGGGATATCAACAACAAGGATAGACAATTCTAGGGTTCTAGTCGAAGAATTGTAACTAGCAATTCAGGGAATAATCCGAGAGAAAGCTAAAATAGAAATATAGAGAGAGAAAGAGTTAATCTTGTATATTCATGAATGATTGACCTAAAAAATGTAGTTACAAGTACTTATAGATTCATGTGAATGCTTAACTCCTAATCTACAAAGCAACAATCGTCAATAACCACTTCTCACAATTGGATGACTCGTACTAACAACTAACAATAGGAGTTGTAACTAACTTTTAAATTCTAACTAACTTTCAAACCTCCTAACTAACTACTGGACACTGCTATGACTTTTGATCTGGTTCCTTGCTATCTGATTCCTTGTCATCATATCATCATAACAACACTAGGACCTCCATTTAATAATCTGTAACATTGTAACAATACCCCCCACAAAACTACAGATTTGTCCTCAAGTCTGAAAAGAAGGAAATCTGTGGTGTAACTCAGAGACAAATTCCTAAGTAGCATCAGCTGCATCTAAGTCTGACCACTTCACTAGAACTTGAGCCACAGCCTTATTACCCCTTTTGACAAGTCTTCTATCAAGGACAGCTTCAGGATTGGGACAATAAGGACTAGAAAGTTAAACCACAGGAGGATGAGAAAATGTAGAGGGAATTTCATGGCATTTCTTCAGTTGTGAGACATGAACTGTAGGATGAATGAGCACCTCAGGAGGCAACAACAACTTGTAGGCTACAGCCCCCACCTTAGCTTCAACCATATAGGGCCCAAAATACTTAGCAGCTAGCTTGTTGTAGGGTACGGCGTGCCAGCAGTAAACCTACCATAAGGTCGGAGTTTCAAATAAACCCAATCACCAACTTTAAAATATCTATCGGACCTGTGCTTGTCAGCCAGATCCTTCATCCTCTGTTGAGCTCTTAAAATATGAAACTTCAAGAGAAGTATAATAGCTTCCCTAGCAGTCAAGGATCTGTCTACCATCTCACAAGATGACTCCCCAGCCAAATAAGGAAGGTGAATATGAGGCTTTTGACCATACAAAACCTCATAGGGAGTGCACCTTATAGCTGTGTGATATGTGGTATTATACCACCATTCAGCTAAAGGTAAATAGTTGGACCAATCAGTAGGACAATCAGAGCAAAAACACCTCAAGTAAGTTTCAAGTGTCCTATTCAAAACCTCAGTCTGACCATCAGTCTGAGGGTGATAAGCAGTAGACCTATGCAGTTGGACACCTTGCAACGTGAACAATTCTTGCCAAAAAGTACTGAGGAATATGGGATCCCTATCACTAGTAATAGTAGCAGGCAACCCATGCAGTTTAAAGACATGATCAAGAAAGGATTGTGCCACAGACTGAGCTGTATATGGGTGATGCAAGCATATAAAGTGACCATACTTACTCGGCTTTGTCAACTACTGACGAGAATGACATCCTTACCTTTAGACTTATGTAAGGCTTCAATAAAATCCATGCAGATATCAGTCCACACCCCATCAGGTATAGGTAGAGGTTGCAGCAAACCTGGATAAGCAGCCACATCATATTTGTGTCTTTGGCACACATCACGTCTACGAATGAAATCTCTAATGTCGCGAAAGAGACTTCAATAAAAAAGAGATTGAACCCCCCGATAGTAGCATCCATTCCGCAGTGCCCACCTTGTGTAGAATTATGCCATAGCCCAATAATAGTCTGCTTTAACTGTGGATCATTGCCCACAACAAGTCTGCCCTTCCACCTAAGTTGTTCATTGGACCAGGTGAAGGACTTAAAAGGTTGAGCTTGTATCTTGATAATTAAGTCCTGCAACACTGAGTCATTTGTCCAAGTTGCTTGAATTTTCTCAAATAGGGAATCATGAGGCACTAGTAGTGAGATTGCCAATAACTCGAATCGTGTCTTCTTGACAAGGCATCAGCAGCTTTGTTTTCTGCCCCCTTCTTATATTCAATGGAGAAATCAAATGCCATGAGTTTAGAAATACCAGCGACCTGGAAATCAGTGTGAATATGTTGTTCTAACAAGTTCTTTAGTGCCTTCTGATCAGTTTTGACAGTAAATGGTCTTCCTAGCAAGTAATGGGACCATTTGATGACAGCAAATACGAGAGCCAACAACTCCCTATCATAGACTGACATGGCTTGATGCCTTGGTGCCAAGGATTTACCAATATAGGCAATTGGATGCCCTTGTTGCATCAACACAAGACCAATACCTTTACCACTCGCATCCGCCCACCACAAAGGTTTAGAGTAGTCCGGCATAGCTAGAACGGTGCGAGAAATCAGTGCTAATTTAAGCTTTTCAAATGCTAAAGTGGCTTCCTCAGACCATTTGAACCCTTCCTTCTTGAGGAGACATGTAAGGGTCTGCATATAAAACCAAAACCTTGAATGAATCTCCTATAATAACCAAATGAAACTCATAAATCCTCCGAGTTGCTTAATATTGCTAGGAATGGGCCGATTTCCAACGACGACAGAATCTTCTTTGGATACGTGGAAACACCTTCTTTACTAATGAAATAGCTTTTATATTCAACCTTAGGCACTCCAAAGGCACACTTGGAAATCTTGGCATACAGTTGATACCTTTGCATCCAGTCAAAAACCACCTTGACATGCCCAACATGGTCACTTAGGCTCTTGCTGTAGATTAGGATGTCATCAAAGAAGACCAAGACTGTCTTCCTTAATAGTGGTCTAAAAACTGAATTCATCAAGCTTTGAAATGATGAGGGTGCATTGGTCAGGCCAAAGGGCATGACTAGGAACTCATAATGCCCCTCATGAGTTTTAAAAGCTGTCTTATGAGTGTCATCCTCATGCATTCTTAACTGGTGATAACCAGCTCTTAAATCAATTTTTGAGAACACAACTGCACCACCTAATTCATCCAGTAGATCTTCAATTATTGGTATTGGAAACTTATCTTTTATAGTAAGCTGATTTAACTCTCTCGTAATCTCACACATAATCTCCACTACCATCTTTTTCCCCACCAACACAACAAAGGGCGAACATAAGGACTGGTACTATGTTGTATAACACCTTGATCCAGCATCTCTTGAACAAGTTTTTCAATGATATCCTTCTTAATGCCAGGGTATCTATAAGGCCTCTTACTGACAGGATTAGCAGATTCCATTAGAGGTATTCTATGATCAAATGAGCCTCTATGGGGTGGAAGAGTGGTAGGGGGTTCAAAGATGCTAGCATATTGCTTAATCAGGACAGCTATAGCAGGTGTTAGAGATTCACCTTGAGTAGCTTGTATATTATGACACTGCAGATCATCCTCCAATCCTTAAAATCGGTGATAGCATAAAGAATCGAGTGTCTTCTCCTTACTATGAGGTTGAGTGACTTAGCTTTGGTTGATTTGACTGAAGTACTTGCCCCCCTTAGAACATGCTTCTTACCCTGGTACATAAACTCTATGGTTCTATTTCTGAAGTCAAAGAGGATCCTACCAAGGGTGTTTAACCACCGGACTCCCCAAGACAATATCAACATTACCCAAGGGCAACAATAAGAAATCTGAACTGAATGTTGTACCCTGTAACAACCATTGCATATTTCTACAAACTGAAGCTGTTTGGACCCTCCTTCCATCTGCTACACTTACTGATTGTTCCACAATAGAACTAGCCTTGCATCCTAGCTTCTTAGCTACTTCTTGATCAATAAAATTGTGGGTACTTCCGGTGTCTATTAAAACTCGTAAAGGTTTCTTCTCATGGTAGCCGCTTTCCTTATAGTTTGATATCCCTACGACACTCCGTAAAGGTCGAAGTTGAAATGGTCATGAACTCATAAACTTCTTCGTGTACTCGATTAATGATTCTTCTATCCCACCTTCCTTAATCTGTTCTCCTCCACCATATCCACCGGGAATATCTCGCTTTATTAGTATTACATTTATGCCCGTGGACATATTTTTCATCACGTAAAAACAAAGTCCCTTAGCTCTTTTCTCATCCATTTGCGTTAGGGTTAACCTTTCTTCCGGGAATTTTGTTGGTTTTTGAATAATTTGGTTCAAAGGACCTTTTGAAAGTATTTGGTGATTTTTGGAAGGTGTTTGGTCTATAGTGACTTGGGGTAGGCAGGAGGTGTTTAGTGACGCTTTCAATCCCCATGTTTTGGCTCGAGCTTCAAACATCTCTTTCGCAACCTTGAAATTTTGTAAGCTTGCATCAAAGTTCTAGAGCTTGTATCTTAACAAACTTTGTTGAGCCTGTGTTTAAGGCCTCCTAAGAAGCAACTTAGAGTGTTTTCATTTGACAAATTAACAACGATTAACAATCTATCAAATTGACTTGATACTTTTAACACTACCGCCTTGAGTTAAGTTCTTCAAGGACTCCATATGGTCTTCAAACTCCTCTCCAAACCTTTCATTTAAGGCCAAGACATACTTAGTCCAAGTAGGATCTACTCTAGATTTCATAAATGATCTATGTGAAAGCAATAGCCTCCCTTCAAGTGAATAGAAGTTATCTTTACTCTTTGATCAAAAGGGACCTCATCCATAGCAAAGAACCGATCCACCTTATAAAGCCAAGTTCTCGGCATCCGACCGTAAAATTTGGGAAATTCTAGTCAGAGAATCCAGTAAAGAAGTTACCCTTGTGAGTAGCATGAACTTTTTGGTTCTTCCTTCGGTACAACATCCACAAGAGCAATTCCTATCAACGTATGAAGATTCTCGCTTCTCGCTTCTTGTTCCTCGTCTCTTTCCATTCATGTGATTGATAACAGCTCTCATTTCCATCATCTCCTTATCCGCTGCTACATTGCGTTCATTCATATTGTTCATTCCCTCCATTAATTTTTGTAACTGTTCTTGGATCTGAGTCCATCTATCACCCATTTCTTCACCAGCTTGGTCTTGATTCTTGCTTCTTGTCACAATTTCGTTACTTCTGGTCATTATTTGCAGCCGAGAATCAGTGGCTCTGATACCAATTGATGTATATTTGATGTATATTCACTGTATATCAGTGTATATCGGTTGTTTATGGAATAGTAATGGGATATAAACAACAAGGATAGACAATTCTAGGGTTCTAGTCAAAGAATTGTAACTAGCAATTCAGGGAATAATCCGAGAGAAAGCTAAAATAGAAATATAGAGAGAGAAAGAGTTAATCTTGTATATTCATGAATGATTGACTGAAAATGTAGTTACAAGTACTTATAGATTCATGTGAATGCTTAACTCCTAATCTACAAAGCAATGTGTACCGTCAATAACCACTTCTCACAATTGGACAAAATTACGTACTAACAACTAACAATAGGAGTTGTAACTAACTTTTGAATTCTAACTAACTTTCAAACCTCCTAACTAACTACCGGACAACTCGCTATGACTTTTGATCTGTTCCTTGCTATCCGATTCCTTGTCATCATATCATCATAACAACACTAGGACCTCCATTTAATAATCTGTAACATTGTAACATATAAAAAAGAAACATACGAAGAAGCCTAAGGGGGTTCAACATCTGCTATATATACATAAAAAATAATTTTAACCTTGTAAAAAAACAGCATATTTTTTTCGTAGGGGGGTTCGGATGAACGGCATTTCGTGGCCATGTGGCCATCGTTTATATGCTATCACACAGAAGAACAGGGCATAAGGGCAGTGTCATCGCGCTATGAGGGTGCCATCGCTCTATGCATTTGGTTATGCCTGGCCACGATTGCGCTAATTGAGAGCCATCTTGCTAAAGGTTGTTCAAAATATAAAAACGAGCACGATCGAAATTTTTGAGCTTCACCATTGTTGAGTCTTGAGAGCTTGGATTAGTATGATTTAAAGGGGAAAATGCACCTACAAAACTTGGGTAAGTGGTATAAACTCGATTTTGTTAGGTATATGATTACCATTGAATTTAATGTCTAAATTATGGATTCCAAAGTTGTAGAATTTGGGAATTTTGCCCTAGGTTTAAGAGAGCAAAAATTTAGATTTTGAATATCAAATTGAACTCAAATTGAAATCTAATGATAGATTTGGACTCGAAAGATTATGGGCATCCCAAAAACGCATTTGTTTGGGGGTTTGATCATGAGGCTCGGATTTGACTTTTTGGATTGGCTTTTACTTCGACCAAGCCAAAAATTACAATACAAGTATAATTGGATTCGTCTAACCTCATAGAGTATTCTTTTGAATAGATCAAGATCTTGTGATTGAATTAGAGCGAGGAAATGCGGTTCGTGAACGTTAAGACATCTTTAGACCGAGGTAAGCTAAGACTTTCACCTTAATGAGAAATTTTTCCCAATTGACTTGTTTGGAACATACTATGTATATGTGGATACCGTGATTTATAGGTTGGGGTATTTTGACATGACATATATGCTTTCCATATTTTGCTTGTTTCGTGATTACTTGAACATCCCTTCTTGCTACAAATAATATTATATGCATTTTTTTCATGCTAGTTTAACGTTATGAGCTATGTGATGCATGTACATTACATGTTTAGCTCTTGTCATGCGCTCTACATATGCATAATAATTCCATATCTATTGTCACACATGGATGTGGCTTTAGCACGTGAGTTGTTCTTGTGGCGTGTGATATGAATTTGTCCCTCTAGAGCATTTTACATCTCGGGCACCTCGAACAGTATGCACGCAGTTGTGGTATTGGAAGTGTTGGTTATGCGTAAAGATGGAGTCTTTATCACGCACATTTGATTCTGAGTCATATTTTTGCATTTCATATTAACTATTGTATTTGTGAAAATTAATTATGTTGTATCCATTCATTTTTCTTTATGTCGCTTACACTTGTTATCTGTCAACGTTAAATATTATTTATACAGGTTGATTAAGTGAGTATTTCAGTCCAACCCTCGCCACTACCTTATTAGGGGCGACTGATGACACTTAATGTGTTGGTGTACTCATACTATACTTGTTGCACTTTTAGAGCCTGTTTGGATTGGCTTATTTTTTATGCTTTTAAGCCAAAATAGCTTTTAAGCATTTTGTAGTGTTTGGGTAAAATTTAAAAGTGCTTTTAAGCACTTGTTTTTAAGCCAAAATAATAAAAATAAGCCAAAAATCATAAGTTAGGATTTCTAACTTATGGCTTTTAGCTTATAAGTCATAAGTTATAGGCTCATCCAAACAGGCTCTTAATGCAGATATTGAGCCTTGCACTAGGAGCTGCTTGGAGGTTTAGTGATGAGATGTTTGGCCTAGTATGCAGCTTCGTGCACATTCTCCTTTATCTTTATCCACTATTCTTGCTCTACATAGTATTTAATTTATATTATTGTATTAGATCTGTATTGGTAGCTCAGGACTTGTAACATTAGACCCCGGGGGTATTTAGTCTTTATGTTATCAGTATGACTCCATACTTATGTCCAGGGGCGGATCTATTAAGGTCTGTGGGGATGTCACGCCACCCGCAAGCTTTGGTCGAAAGTCTATGTATATATGTGTACATATATAAGAAATTGTATAAATAGCATACTTGCCACCTTGAATGACAAAAGTAGCTATAGTGCCCGTAGCACCGAGTGGAAGGTGTCTCCCTTGTGGCAAGGGTTCAAACCTGTCCAACAGCATAATTTTAGCTCTTTTTGCTGTGTGGATCACATAGATATCACAATGTTAATATATGTTTTTCCTTCTTTTTCCCTAATTCCTTTTGACCTGCTTTATCTAATTCATTAATTATTGTTGACTAGCTTCATTTATTTATTAATCTCTGATTTATTTATATTTTGACTATTTTCTTGTCTTTTATTTATTTGCTTAAGTTCATAAAGTTAAAACTTAGAATAACATAAGCTTTTTCTTCCAAAAGTCCTTTTTGCAAGTTTTATGATTTGCATCATGTTATCATAATTATTACTCCTATTTCTCCGTTCGTTCAATTTGTTTATATAAACAGTATAAGACGAATAACCCGAACCGAAAACGAAAGCGAAAGTTGATCAAGCTAGCCAGTGTGGCACCCGGAACCTCCAAATCCTGGATCCGCCTCTGCTTATATCTTTACATTTACTACTTGCTTTCAACTTATACTTGTCTTTTCATAACTAAAAATAGGAACTGCATGTTGTTACGTTCTCCTAATAGGTTGGGGTTAAGTTCCATTGTGGCTTAGGCAGCTGGGTTGCGAAAGTGGTATCAAAGTACTAGGTTCACGGGTCTTGTGAGTCATGAGAAATTTCTAAGTAGCACCTTGATGATCAGTACAGAGATGTCTGTCTTTATCTTCGAGAGGCTACAAGGCATCTTAGAAAATTTTCCTTTCTTCTTTTTTATCATGCACTTTTGTTTCAGCTTGAATTCTTAGTCTCTTTCTTTCACTCTATCGCAGATGGTGAGGATATGTACGTGACTGATGAGTTGGACATTGTACCCAAGGTTAGAGCTGCTACTAGTGGTAGAGGTAGAGGCAAAGGATAGGCTGGGGCACAGTGCAGCTCATATAGTGATACCTGTCAGGGGTAGAACACCAATTATTGCTCGAGATCATGCTAGAGTTGTTTCAATTGATCCACCAGCAGTTTGAAAGGATGAGCAAGTTCCAGCCATTCATACATGCCCAACTCAGGTTCCCCAGTGCTTCATTACTACACTAATGCTACATGAGACTTGATTCGTATTAAAGGGTTATTTGAGAGTATGGCTCAGGCTAGAGTGATACTAGTGATACCAATTACATCACCTAATAATTAAGAGAATCAAGAGTCATGTTGAAAGTGGCTTTCCATTCATACTTAAATTGGACAACAATTCATATATAAGATGAAATGTAATCCAAAGTCAAGATGGCAAGATCCAAACAATACCAAGAGGCATGTCAATATAAGTATTAAAAATCCATTACCACAAAAAGGACAAAGTCCCAACAAGAATGCAATAATGCCAAGCAATCCGTATATGTTGGAGAGTTATTATTAATTGTGTTACAAAAATGCTTCACATAATACCAATGTGATTTTAACATATGCATAACTACAAAATTGTAACCACTATGATCATTATCCAAGTGTCTCATGATATAATTTCTCAACCAACAAAGCAAGTATACTAATAAAGTAGCAACGACGAAAAATTTAAACTTAAGGTGAAATTTCACCAAAACTCAAGCTACTCACAATATCTCAACAAAATAAATTGAAAGGAAAATTCAAGTTTATTTAATCTTGGAGCTTTAATGTTTCTGAAGCTCAAGCAAACATCAAGGAATTAAACGTTTACCTGTAAATCGGTACAGTTGAATTTGTATACGTGGTTAAAGACACGTGGATCAATGTAACCAAAGTAGTGAAATAACAAGCAATGATTAATAAGATAATTGAAAATAAAGTATAAGCAAGATATATAGTCTGGGCCTTGTAGAAGCTTTGAGCTAGAGTCTCTGGGCGTTGAACTATTAGAACCTTGATGACTCAAGCAAGAACAGGAGAAAACTAAGAATGACCTCAATGTGTCATATTTCTGTAAAGTGTTTTTGATGCTATTATAATGAAATTAGGATGCCTATTTATAGTTGAGCTATGGGGTACACATTTCATGAATTGTGCCCCTATTAATATCGGGCATTAATACCGTGGTAATGATGGGCAAAAAAGATGACAATTATGCTCATCAATACTCAGTGGAAGGCTCAGAATCTCCATATAACGGTTGACTGTTGGCCTTCATAGAAGCCTTTTCAATTCTCCAGGCCAAAGAGCTTTAACATGCCTATGGAGCCGCATAAGCTCCACCGGGGGCTCCTCTTGCTGATTCGTATCCATCTTATCTTTGCCGCCACTTATCGCTATAACATTCGTCCAGCTATAGCCAACGAATTTTCCCCAATACATTAAAAATCTTCCAAGTCAAGAAAATAATGATTTTTCTGAAGTGTTCTTCTTAGCTTGAACAAACGTCTCTTGCACTTTAAACACATAATCAAACACTCGTTAAGGTCTGAAAATTAATGGTATTCAACATAAATCAAGATGAGTAACAAAAGAGAGCCTAATTTGTCAAAACTCTTTAATTTTTGTTAAAAAAAATATGGGCAGCACTCAAGTCCTGCCTTGAGCATAATTTTTTATACAATAAACAGAGGAATGAGAGTTGCGGGTAAATCTCTTATTTTTCTTCAAAGTTTTGAATCACCTCAATTGGAGTTGTAGGGAAAAAGTTATGCAAAAAATACTAACAACGGTGCAATAAGAACGAGATTTCAATTTTATCCACAAATGAGAGAATGACTTGTGAATCCTTCAAAACAACGCTTATATTCTTAGTTCAAAAGAAAATATGAAGTACTCAACATAAAAGATTTGATTTTTTATGACAAATATGTAGAGCTAGGGTTTGAGCTTTAGAGCTTTAGTAGAGGAGAAGATGAAGTTGGGTGGAAAATGAGATTTTTCTAATGTGAGAGTTTCTAAGAAAGGAGAAGAATTCATCTACGGCTAGAATTACATCTCGAAGATGTAATGACTAGGATATAAGGATTACTTTCTTTAAATCTCACATAATACTTTCCTTTTTTTAAAAACAATATAGACAATAACCCTTGGCCACTTAAATTGTATATAGGCTCCACAAGATACTTTTTACTTCCCCTTGTAAGACCTCATAATGTATTACTAACTTGATAACCAATATGAATGTATTATACAAGAATATTTCTTTAAACAAAAAGTTTTTTTTTTCAAATAAATGTCAAACTCAAATTCCAAAAAAGATGAAAAATATTCACACAAAAAACACGATCAATTATAATGCATTTAATAAATCTAAAAAACTTGGATGTCACAAAACATATATCACAAGAAGGTATAAACAACTTTTGAAAGGTCATCGAATGATATAGCATGCTAAACAGCGAAACAAATATCACATCACTGAATATGCTTGAAGTATCAAATGATGTGAAAACATAAATTACCCTCATAGTCAACTCTCTTTACTTCAAAACTAACCGACCTAGCTTATACTTTTTTACTTATACGAACTAGATGGCTTAAATGCATACAAGTAACATATACAGCATGCTTTTAAGGAAAAGAAAGCAAATCAAGAGTTAGAGTCTCACTTGCCTTATAACCGGTAAGCAAACCTATCTTGAAATGCCTCAAACTAATTTCAATGTCCTCAATCTATTCAAAATCATGATTAACAAGTCTGATCACGCGCAACTCTAGTCCTAAAAAGGATAAGCGGTCGTTGCGGATATAATCCAGTCTAAAAGTCCGGAATCGAATCCCACAGAGAACTAATATTAGCTATAAATGTTCAAAATCCTAGATCGAAAATTAGCTACTCATGAAAGTATGTGAAAACACAACACTAAAATTAACCAACAATGGAAGATAGAAAGAATAAAGGAAAAACTTGTTGTCGAATCTTTCGTCTTGTTCCTTGGCAGCTCCTCGCTCTCCTCCTTAGGTCTCCAAATTATTGTCTCCTCCTGAAAAGACGTATTTTGGGGGTTTCAATATAATCTAGTGCGTGTAGGAGGTCCCCCTTGCCAAGCGCAATTCGAAATAGAAAAACTGGTCGGGCTCGTCCATGAGCTCGCGTGGCGAGGAGGTTGAGGAGACCTCTCAGGCATGTTTTTGGCCTGGCTCGTCAACTTCCTTGACTTTCCTTCGCTTCGCTGTTTTGCACATGGCTAGTTCTCCTGGCTCGTGTAGGATGCTCATAATGCGAGCATGGAAGATGACTCTACTTGTTCGATTCTTTTTTTTTCTTGACTCGACTTGCACTAAATCATTCATTTTCAATCCATTTCCGTCCAACACACTTCCTTCACACATAAAACACGTAATGAGTTCGAAACAACCAATAGACAATATAAACCATACAAATATGATCAAGATATGAGGCACTAATGTACTGGAAATATAGACTTTTAGTCAAATATTAAGGTCCAAATTAGTCTAGGGAAGCTAATCCCATAATTTTTGGACACCTCAAGGTCAAAGTCAAATCTTGATTAATTAACTCAAACCTGCCCCTCGAGTCAAGAATTTGACCAAAATTCCATATATGAACGTGTTACCCATAAGCTATGACATCCAATTCTATAATCAAAATGCTATTTTGATACCGTTTGCTAGGTCAAATCATTGATTTTTCAATTCTAGGTTTAGGTCTAAAATTCTCAATTTTAGCCTCTTCAATTACATGATTTTATGGATCAAATTCAATGGAATTTGCGCACAATTAATAGTTTGATATAAGGAATTAATAACTTAAATTTGGGGTTGAAATTCCACCTTCGATCTCCTATTCCAAAGTGGAGAGCCCCTAGTAAGAAAAATCCACAAATAGCTGCTGAAAATCGAAACCAGTTTTATATACTGTTTCACGCCGTTTTTCGCGATCGCGCTATACGCTGTTTTTCGCGATCGCGCTAAGTTATCCCAGCTGGCCTTCGGGTTCACGATGGGAAATCTCCCTCTCCCTCACGATCGCGTCACTCCTCTACAACGTCGTAAAGTGAAACCCTGCACCCGAAAAGTTGCAATTGTAAAATGAATTTCCATGGTGCTAAAATATTCCCTCGTCCCTCGTCCCAATTCAAACCATGTCAACAAGTTTCAAATAAGATTACTAATTTATACGAGGTCTCAAATCGTGATTTAGTACACAAATACTCAAAAAGGAAGGTTGAATATATTGTTACAGTTACAGCCCGCTGCCCCTTCTATACATGTTTTAGATTAAATACTACTAGATTAATCTTTCGGACCAAAAAAGTCACTAATACGTTAATTTGAACGCAATTTGTAAGTAACCCCTTTAGAGTTTGAGTCAATTTGGACTACTGTAGTATGATTTGAGTCAACTTCATGGTTGTCCAAATTGACTAAAAAGAAATTTGGCACACATAGGTTGTCTTTAATTGATTTGTGTTCATACACTTCCCTTCTAATTGTATATAAAATTAAAGAAGTTATTTGATTTTGTTATAGACTGAACTAAAAATTACAAAAAAAAAAAAAAAAAAAAAAAAAAAGGATATGAAAAACAGTTCTAAGTTTAACAGATTAATAAGTTACTACCATCTATTGTTTAATAAAAAAAAATTGAGCATTTTACACAGTTTGAATTTTGGATGATTTTAGTTAGGTCATAATCTGTTGTCAAATTGCTATAAACTACTATTCAAATTTGATCAAACTCGTCTACTTGGCATATAATTTAGTCAAAATCCCGCTATTCATCCAAGTTGGGGGAAAGGAAGAGAAAGTGGTTAGAGAGAGAGAGAGCGGGAGGGAGAGAGAGAAGTCTCTTTCTTTGTTTGTTTTTTTTTTTTTTTTTTTTTTTTTGGCAAAATTTTTAAAGGTTCTTTTAAATTTGACATGAATTATTAATTACACATCTAAATTATAAATAATTTTAATATCCCCTGAATTTGACTATCTGATTGTCTTTACCCCCCGTACGATCTGATCATAGTTAGTGCTCTTAATCTTTTTCTTGGCAGTAGCATTTTAGAAGCTCTTCTCTTTTGTTCGACTTATCTGTTGAAGCTAACTCTTTTCCAATAGGTAGAAAACTTGTGTTAAACATATTACTCCCTCTGATTTATGTTTACTTAGCCTTTAGCACACTCTTTAGGAAAATATCAACTCCTAGAAAAAAAAGTAGGTATTCTTAATTAAAATTTACATATTACGGTTAACTTGACATTATGAGATGTGATCACTTAGCACTTAACAAGGGTAATTCCAAAAATAAAATTAGTTCGTTCTTGATTTTGTAATTGGACACTTATTTTGAACAAAAAACAAAAAGGCTAAGCAGACACTTATTATGAACTAGAGGGAGTATCTTCTTAGATACACTCGCTTTCCACGTGATTTTTTTGTTCACGTGGCATTTTCTTAAAATAAAAATTATTTTTTCCTTACTTTTTTATTACTCTCCCAATTTAAGTATCTTACTTATCTTTTTGGTTTGTCCCAAAAAAATATTTCTTTATAAGTTGATACATGATAAGTTTAAAATCACAAGTTTCAAGGTACATTATGGTACATTATAAACATCTTGAATTTAAGATTACAAGATTCAATTTCTTTTTTTGAATTCTTTAAATTTTGTGCCTAGTCAAAATAGGACGACTAAATTGTCGCTGACAATAATTTTGAAAATTTTGTTTTATTGTGTATATAAAAGTGAGTAAAAAGGAATGACGAGTTGTAGTCGTGGAAGGACTAAAGGTCTGATGCGTGGAAGCAGCTCCTGTCATGGCGAAACCACGTTGGAAGTTTCTTTCTTTCTTTTTCTTAATTCATCAAACAACTTAATTCCCTCTTCTCTAACCTCACTCACCTAGTTTGTATATATATTAATATTAATATAAGAGGCTCCTTGTTCAACCCGAACTATTGCTCTGAACAAATTCATTTGGCTACTGAAAAGTTACATCTAATTCAGGTTCAATTTCTACATTACAATCTTTCTAGCTTCTTTAACCTGCATTGATCACGTGTGTGTATATATATATTATTAATCAAATTTGCATGGAGTCATGGATTCAGGATTTAGACTCTGCGGTTTTTGAGTTAAAAGTTGTGTTCTGAACTACTCCCTCCGTTCTAATTTATGTGGCATCATTTAACTTGGTACAGAGTTCAAAAAAGTAAGAAATACTTTTAAAATTTATGATCCAAAATACGTTTTAGATATTTGTGTGGTGTAAATTTATCTCATAAAATTAAATTATTTTTAAATATAGAAAGGTGACATTCTTATTTGGACGAACTGTATTAGGAAAGTGTGTCACATGAATTGGAATAGAATAGAGGGACTAGTATTTAACTCTTAGTTGTTCTGAGGTATATGTGTTTCAACCTGCGGAATTTGTATATTTAGTTACTGAGCACTAGTCAAAATATATATAGAACATATGCACTAATTATGTATATTTATGTATATACATGTATACAATATGTATATTTATACTTGATATGGTACAAAGTATGGCTATTATTTTTTAGGGCGATCCAAAAAGGTAAATATTCCTGTATTTTATGGTTAAGCAATTGAGGTTTGCGTTGTTGCTTGTTGTAGGAAATGGCGGGGGAAGTGACGAAGGTGTTGTATGTAGTGGTAATAGAAGATGATGAGACGAGAGAGGAACGGAAAGAGTCGTCGTTGTTCAGGTATACGCGTCCTGTTCTGCAGAGCACACTCCAGCTTATGGGATGCAAACCCCGACATGCCTTGAAGGTACATTGCCTTTCACTTTTTTGCTTTCTCACTGGCCTTGTAAAAGATTTCACAATCAGCACAAAAAAAAAAAAAAAAAGGGAATTAGCTACAAACTTCGTCGCTAAGTTGCTCGAATTTACGATAATTTTATTGCTAATCCGTCAATAAATAAATTAGCTAAGGATGTCGCTGATTAGCTACAAAATTTGTCTGAATGCCTGTTTATTAGTGTACTGTATGTTTACCTATTACTATATCATGTTAGTTCTCATTTTGTAATCACCTTCAAATTGACCTGACACTGTCAGTTTTAGAACTTTTAACTCTTTCTCTGATGATCAGAATAGGTAACAAATTTGATGAAACACTTAATTTGTTAAATGTGAAATCTTTCTAATCTAGTTGATCTCTTTTTGTTCCCGTTGTATTGTCTCGTTGCTCGATCTATATTCTTTTTATATCAACTAAGCTTTAATCCTAAGTTGGGATCAGATATATGAATCTTCTGTATCTATTCAGAAGATTACAGTTAACTTTTTAACGTGAAAAGCCAATGCTTGCGAAGCTGGCCTGGTCTGTAGTGTGGGTTTGTTTTTCTTTTTGGGTTAGAACATGCATATAAATTATAGACTGAAAGATTTCTTCATTATTTTCCTTGAGCTGTTCGTTGAGCTGGTTTTCTCTTAAGGATATACATTGTTTTAAGCTCAATTATAGCTCTCACTAACTATATCCTTGATAAATTTCTAGTTGATTGTTTCAGAGGTAGATTCAAGATTTAAATTCTATGGGTTCAATCTTTTAAGGTTTTTAGCATTAAACCATTATATTTTTAAAGTTATGAGTTTATATCTACTATTTGTTGCAATTTTAGTAAATTTTTACACATAAATTTATGTTTTGTGTAGTAAATACTAGGTTCAAACCCGTACCATAATATTGTATCCGTCCCTAGATTGTTTGGGTCTACCAGGACCGCGACGTTGTAGGTTTCCGATGAAAGGTATATGTCAAATCTGATTAACCGAACTATTCCCCTAGTGCTGTAACCGGCTTTCTAGTGTTGTTATGAGTGAGGTTTCTGCTTTTGAGTATTAACAATATCGGGTTTTGGTGCTGGTGAATCCGGCTCTTTATAACAATCGGGGGTTCAATTATCGACTGTTCTTCTCTAGATTCTTTGGCACTGTACCTTCTGATACATACCGTTATAAGCTTAATTGTTTTTTCATGTGTAACTGAGGCGTTTGACTTTGTATGATCAGATTAGCGGAACAGTTTTTAAGAAGATAAGAAGTGATGAGTTGGTTTCTGCGGATAGAGACCTGTCAAGAGAGGATGATTCAAAAGGACTTCTTCCGGACGAGGCTAGTAATTACATTGATACATGTTTGGATAAAGTGGATGATAAAAGTAAGAGTAAGCCATTTGAGTTATACAAAAAGCGCACCACTATAGTTGTCAGAAGAAAAACGTTTCTTGACGTCGTTTGCGATGCTCTAACCGAATACAAATATATGGGACCAAATCAGAGGGATGACTTAGCTTTAGCTTGCAGGTAAATCAGTATAATTCATGCATTTCTGCAGTTGGTACATGGTAATGGTATTGTTATCTTTATATATCTGGCTGTTTGTATTTATGTTTCCTTATCCCTCCTCTTCTCTGAGGCATTTAAACTGCACAAACATGAGAAAACAGGGTGGAGGCTAAATTTTTTTTATGGGGTGGAGGGGGATAGTGTGATCTATTTGGCATTCATTATGCAACTAGGAGGGGGTATTGTACTTGGTGGCCTACTGGTATGCCAAGTACTCCCTCCGTCCCAATTTATGAGATATTCTTTCCTTTTAGTCAGTTCCAAAACACATGACACCTTTCTATATTAAGTAATAATTTGACTTTAAAATGCTCATTCTACACTTACGAAATGATTTATAACCACACAAATGTCTATGACTAGTTTATACCACAAGTTTCAAGAGTCTTTTCTTTCTTATTATTAAACTTTGTGCCCAGTCAAATACCTTCACATAAATGGGACAGAGGGGCTAACTTGTAAGTGCAACTTCTAGGTTTAGAAACCCCCCAGTCTAAAAAAACAAATTTGGTTTTAACACTGCCAAAAGATCTACGGGTCATTCTCCAGCCAAGTATCTGCTGAATTTGTAAGTTTGAAAATTAGGTTAAAAGAAGTTTTTCTTTTGGTTTCATCAATAAAAAGCTATGATTTAATTTTGATGCATTAGTGGGAGGGCTCCATGTATATTAGGTGAGTTAACAACTGACATGAAAAATGAGTCTGCAGTATTATCAGAGGGCATGATGAATGAATGCTGGAAGCTGATGGTCTGTTAGTCTTTTGATATGTGCTGATCAGACTTATCACATAGCATAGTCTGCAGATAGAAGTTTCTTTTACTTCTTATTTAGGTTCCTTTGATTAATTTTCATTTAACCTTTTTCTGTATTTCCTTTTTGTATTTCTTCACTTTCTTCAGGATCCGAGAAAGAAAAGAATCTGTAACCGTGCTATTGTGTGGGACTAGTGGCTGTGGGAAATCTACCTTATCTGCTTTGCTGGTATGAGTACTTTATAGTAAGCTTTGATTTTCTTTTTCACTCATCCTATATTGTTTTACTAACTTCTCCTTTCTTTTTAACCAACTTTAACCATCACACACTATTGAACTTTATATTTTTATTGAGACACGACAATTTTCAAGTTTGCATGTTAGATTGAGGAATAGATTAACCTTTCGTATCTGACTTGTGTACATGTTCTCGTCTACAATTTATTTAGGGAGTTTTACACTGTATAGCCGTCATCGAAAATAGTAGCCAGCAAATGTATAGTATACTATTATTTTTGGACGACTGACCGGCCAAATGTGTGACTTGCCCTTTTATTACAGGGAAGCAGATTGGGAATAACAACTGTAGTGTCCACTGACTCCATCCGACATATGATGAGGAGTTTCGTAGATGAAAATCAAAACCCTCTACTTTGGGCTTCGACCTACCATGCCGGTGAATATTTGGATCCAGTAGCTGTTGCTGAAGCAAAGGAAAAAATAAAAGCAAAGAAGTTATCTGGGATTTCAACTCCTCCGTTACGAAAACAAGACGGTGTAAATGGCGTGACTGTTGGAAAATCACCTCTTGACGGATTTTCAAGTGTGATCGATGTGATTAGTTCCAAACAAATGGCAATTGAAGGATATAAGGCACAGAGTGAGATGGTAATTGATAGCCTTGATCGATTAATCACTTCATGGGAAAAGCAGAATGAATCAGTTGTTGTGGAGGGCGTTCATCTAAGCCTTAACTTTGTCGTAAGTGTTAATTTGAAAACTTTTTTCCCTTTCTCTAGTGATTAAGTTGATTTCAATTTGCTTTTTTCCCGCAGTTGGGACTGATGAAGAAGCACCCTTCGATCATACCTGTTATGGTATACATTGTGAATGAAGAGAAACATTTAAAACGCTTTGCAGTGCGTGCAAAGTACATGACTCTGGATCCTGCAAAAAATAAGTATGTTAAATATATACGCAACATCCGAACAATACAAGAATACCTCTGTAACCGAGCTGACAAATATTTGGTGCCAAAGATTAATAACACCAACGTTGATAGAAGTGTGGCTGGTATTCACGCAACAGTTTTCAGCTGCTTACGAAGGCGGGAGGCAGGGGAACAACTTTACGATCCAATTACCAACATGGCTTCGATCATCGACGAGGAATACCGGAGTCAGTGTGGTGCCAATTGCATGAGCTCTAAGGGGATGTTTCAACTGATCCAGAGACAAGGTTCTTCTAGGCAGTTGATGGCTCTTCTGAATGATGACGGATCAGTAGCAAAAGCTTGGCCAGTTAGAACAGAGACACCTATGTATGGACCCATGCATATTGGTACAGCTGAACCTATTAATCTGCAATTTGGCCACTTCGGGATCAGTGCTTGGCTCAGTGATACTGGTGGTGGTACAAGTCATGCCAGTAGTTTTGATGAATCAAGGGGAGAGCTGACAGACAATGGAAGTAGATACTTTTCCTCTTGCTGCACCACTCCGAGGTTTTCTGATGGACACGCGAAGGAGGTATGTCACAAATTCTCGAAGGCATTCCCATGAGCTAGTTATTAACTAAAAACTTTGCTGCGAGTAGTCTTAGCATTTTATCCGGTTAGTTCAAGCATGAATATAGTGAATCTGTTTGGCCGAGACTCGTTTATGCACATTATGCTTCTAGTTTAAGAATTATATCTCGAGGACTACACATAGCATATCGAACCAAACTAATTAGATATCGTGTAAACCGTAAAACGATAACTTATGGGTTCTTCATGTAGCAGAAACGGAAGACTTGGACGAACCACGACTCTACTACTGGTAGATGGTGGTTGTCACGATGTGTTGGAACAACCCCTATATCACAGTCTAAGCCCTAATATGATTGAGAGCGACGAGAGCATAGATATTTTGAAAGTTCTATCTCTCGTGTATTTTAGTTGTACATAGTAGGTGTACTTTTATAGGAAAATATTATCGGTGTACTTTTATGGGAAACTATTAGGGTTACAGTAGTTACTAAAATTATTGTGTTTATTGGAATGGGATTTTACAGCACCTCTTATGGGGGCACCCTTATCTCCAACAATATCTTACATTCATGTTTCCTGCTTAAATTCATATTTCCTGCTTTAATTACAGCTGAAAGAGGAACAATCTGTACACGGTAGCGATGATGATGAAGAGGTTTATGAACCACCTGAGATCGACAGTGATGAGGATCCAAGTGGTGATGACTCCAGACACATCGACAGGGAGGTGTGTATTAATGGTCTATGTAGTGTTTGATGGTTCCATTAAAATTTGCTACATTTCATTGGCTTAATTAGTTACCAAGTTCATAAATTTTAGCTCGTGAACTGAATGCGCAACCATCTTCTAAGTCTTTTTGGCTTGTATCTGAATCATCATTCTTTCGTTATCAACTTTTACTATTCATTATTTTGTTAGCTTTTTCATGTAAAGAGAACTTAACTATTTGCTTTCTCTGATAAATTTTTCGCTACTTTTCTAACAGTTGGAAGGCTCAGTGGACGAGGACTATACCCAATCAGACGAGGAGTATGATGATCTTGCGATGCTTGGCATTCAAGAAAATGCTTATTTGATGGATGATTCTGACAAAGACACATACAACAAATTCAATTTGGATGATATTGAGGAACAAAAGTATAAACAGAATACTGATCACTTCAGAAGTAAAAGTGAAACGTTGTCCGAGTCACCTCTAGATTTCTACTCTTCTCTCTTTGGAGAGAAGAACGAGAAGGAAGTGCCGACTTTTGGCAACATTAGGACTAGAAAACGTTCCAACAGCATTCCAACCCATGCACAGAATGGTGCCTTTACAAATGTTTACAGTTTTTCTGAAGCAAGACCTAGATAGTATCTCAGTTTTAGCAAGTTCCAATTTTGTCCAAGAACTTGCTTCAGTTTTTCAATTGGTTAAATATCTCCTTCTCCCTCTGCAATTTCATCCTATCATCTTTATTTTTGTGAGCGTTGTAGTCAAATGTTGGAATGAGAGCATTCTCTCTTGGTAAAAAAATGGCGCAGATGATCTTTTGAGCTTCTTCAGTCTTCTCGTCATGCTATAGAATAGGTCTTTGATTTTTTATTTTTTTTTTCGGTTGCTTAAGAAAACATATTTTTATAAACTAGTCTTAGAGTACATGTGCGTCATTTCAATATATAAAAAATGCATACAAGACAATCCAAACGATGTGTTTCAATAAAATAGAAATTTAAAAGGTTGCAAGTTATTAAAACTGATAAAGGTTATCGTGTTAAAGAATTTGGTGCTTTTTTCACGTCTTAAAAATTGAAGTTCTAAATTTTAGAGAAGTAATTAAATTACTAAATGACAACTTTGTCTAGTGCGAACTTTAACCGTAATTATAATTTTAAAATATCAATTTGGCATTTCACTTTTGAAATTTTTAAACAAAATTTAAATCCACTGAAATAGACTTTCTATATATTCAAATAAGGACATTTTAATTAATTTAAAGTCCAACGTATAAAGATTTTTTACATATGCGAAATAAAGAAAAAATTAATAACTAAGATTTTAAGTGATTTAAAAGTCACAAAGAAAAACTCACTGTCTTTTTAAGTCTACACAATGACTCCTAAACCTAAATAAGAACTCCTAAAACTGGAAGGAATTGAAAGTGCTCCATATTTAAATACAATTGGAAGTGCTAAAATTATTAATACTTTTTCAAATCAAAGTCCTAAATATTCGTTACTATTTTCTAATCCCAAAAAAAGAAAGATTTGCAAATTAAAATTTTTAGTTGATTTCAAATTCTTACATATTAGGGAGAATTTTTTTTGTCTATAGTCCTCAATTACCTTTTCAATATATTCAACTTAAACCTAATCGTAGTTCTATAATTTCATCATTTCAATTTCACAAGTCACCATTCTTCTCTTTCACTGTCAGCAAAACCTCTTTAAGATATAAGAGCTTTGAACTAAATGCAAAACGGGGGAAAAAAAACATTTGATATGTATTTTATCAAGAAAAGGCCCAGAACACTATCTTTTGGTTTGGACTCAAAATGATGCATATTCTTCATTTTTTGCGGATTCGCTAAATCCCTCTTTGGGGTGGCAAAGTTTAAATTTCGCTCATCATATTTGTCTGCTGAAAGTTGTGTCTTACGTCGTAAAGGTGGGCGAATACATGAAGTTATCGGTTCGAACCCCCGCTCAAGCATAAAATAAAAATAATTTCGCAAGGCAGACTAGGGAGTGCATATATATGCCTATATACCAAAGTTACATGGAAAAGTATTATGCTACAATCTTTAAAGAAAAGCTACAAGGTAGTTATGCCTTCGTAAATATTTTCCCATCCAAGGCACCCAAGAAATATTTTCCCAATTTTGAATCTCCATCACAAAAGGATTGTGGTAATTGTTTTTTCCTAAGACATAGTTTAGTTATGCCTTATGGGGCGGTATGCTAATTTTAGTTTGGAGAGAAAGGAACCATAACAAAATTATGCCCTTCCGATAGGCAGTAGAGATTGCACAACTTTCAACTTCAAATGGCATAGACTATTGCCTTATAAAAGGCGTAGTTTTTTTAATGTTAAGTCTCTATGCTTATAAGGAAAAAATTTCGCATTATGGGCATACTTTTAGTTATGTCTTTGGGGCATACTTTTTAAAAAAAAGTTAAGGCATAATTAAAAGTTTACCTTGAAATGTAAAAAAAAAATATATATATATATATATATATATATATATATATGGGTTCGGAAAGTTCTTCCAAAGAAAGGCAAAATTCCCTCGGCGGACTTTTAGTTAAACACAACTAAATTCTTCATTTTTTGCGCGGATTGCCCTTCCTCAAATTTTGCCCTCATATTTCACTTTTAGTTAAACACAACTAAAAGCATAAAATTGCCGGAGAGGCATAACAAAATTTAAACTTTGCCTTCAAAATAAGGCAAACTTTTAGTTATGCCTGACTTTAGTTAAGGAAAACTTATGCCTTATAAGGCAAAGTTTAAGTTATGCCTTAAGGAAAAATTTGGGGCATACTTTTAGTTATTTTTATGCATAATTAAAAGGCTCAAACGTAAAAATATATATATATATATATATATATATATAAAAGTTTACCTTGAAAAGTTAAAAAAAATATATGTATATATGCTTCTTATGCAAGCATACTTAGCCGGCACACTTTTAAGGGGCATAAAAGCGAATATTTAAACTCTGCTTTGCAAATTTTTTTTAAATTTTTGACTGAGCGGGGGTTCGAACCCGGAACCTATGGGGTTTAGCCGAAGGGCAAAATTTAAAGATTTCAAATATGAGGGGCAAAATTTAAAGACCACCCCAAAAGAAGGGCAATTCTGCGAATTGCCCCATATTCTTTTACTAGTGTCATTTGGCCCGTGCTATGCTCGGGCCCAAACCGACGTTAAAAATTTAATTTGTAGATATTCTTTAAATTTTTTCTACTCTTGCTTCTTTATTTTTGTAACATTAATTTGACACTTTAAAAAGACTTCTAAAATTTCAAAGTAAAAAAACGTATATGAAAGTTAGAAAACATTTTTCTTAGTTGTATTAGATTCTTTTAAGAAAAAAAATCAAGCAATAGAAAGCTCTTCTAATTTATATTTTTCTTAAATATTTTGAGATTAACCCCTACCTTTCAAGGTGGGGGTTAGGTCTGCGTACACTCCACCCTCCCCAGACCCCACATGGTGGGATTATACTGGGCTTGTTGTTGTTGTTGTTGTTGTTGTATATGTTATATTAATTTCATTTGATTCTTCGAATTGAACCCATATTGGCTAACTTATTTTTTACCATAAGATATTACAGTATTAGATAAGTTTATGTTAAAGGTGTGCGCATGTAAATTTTCATTAATTATTATTGTACTTCGAAGTTCATTTTTCGATTGAAACGAAAGGACTATAATTTACATTTTAAAAGTATTTAACATTAATATAAGTTTATATGTATTTATTACTTTAATTTTAAACTTAATTCTACCTTAAGTGAAATCTTTGCTAATTACTTATTTTGCCAGCATGTACAACACAAAATTACATGAGAAAATAAAACAACTTTACGTCTAACCAGACGAATAAAAACTAAAAATAGCAAATGATAATCAATAAACAATATCAACAAATACTAAACAGTATTATAAGAATAATATGTTAATTCAATAATTAAGCCTACATTAAGATTGAATTTAAATGACAGGATAATTCTTTACGTGTCTATAATAAATTCTTAAGGAAAAATATATTTTAAAACAAGTTTAATAATATTTCCCCAAAAGACTCAAATATAGATGAGTATGCTTTGTGGGGTCCACTATAATCTTTTCCATAACATCATTATTTTTAGTGGCATAAAAAAAGTCCCTAAAATTCTCAAAATTTACCAAAATATTTGAGGATTCACAAAGTCATAAAAACTTTAATTAGGGGTAAAAAGATAAAATAAATTCATTTGAGGACTACAAAAAGTTGGTAATATCAAAATCCATGTGGAGTGGTCTAAAAAAAAAAATGAATGAGAGCAAAAAATGAAAAATGAAAATATGCAAGAAAAAGTCAATAAGAGAAGCCACATGTAAGCATCTTATTAGTGTTGTGAGGATGTGAAGACTATAAAAACTCACTATCCTCACTTATATATAGTAGTAATATGGTATCAATACCTCCATCTCGTTATTTAATTGATCCAGTCCAACATCAATTATAAGATGTGAAATTAGTATCTTTATATGTTGTTGGACAATCCTCCCCATAGATTAAGATTCAAGAATCATTTATTACCAAATAGTAAATAGTTTGAAGTTATTTTCTAGAAGCAATCGTATTGTAAGGTATTATTAATCGCCAATTCCAAAAAAAATAAAAATAGAAAAGGGAATAAAATCAAGAGCGGCAATGGAGCATATGTGAGGACCATTAACAATGATGCAACTTATTTATATTATTGTTTCGTAATATTGTGAATCTTTGAGATCCACAATAAAATTGAATATTTAATCATTGATCATCAAATCTTAGGTCATTAGGTGCTTCCGTCATGTTTTAAGATCGAGATAGAAAATAAACACATTACTTAAGTCTATTTTAAATGTCGATCATGATTCAAACACCCAGAATACAGTTATTGTTTTACGCATTGTTAATTTAATAGCTTAGACACATCTTTTCTGAATTTAACTCACTCTAAAAAGTAAAATTTATTTTCACTAAATTATTCGTAATTAAGTAGTATTTAATTAATATAATTTTTTATTATGTAAAAATTTAATACTTCTTGATTATTTAAAATATTATTTATTTTAAATTAAATAAAAACTTAAAATACCATATACTAATGTACCGAAAGTAATCCGACAAGGGCCTAAAACAGATCCTTAAATAGTTGGACTACACACCTAATTGTAAAAGCCCATGAGGGAGTGGGCTTCATAAAATGAATAAAGTCAAAAATGATATGTAGGACCTTCCTATCCACATTTTGGCTGCATCTCGTCCTCCAAAAGGGGTACTAGAACAGATGGAGAAGATGATATAAAGATTTTTTTGGAGCGGAGAAGCTGATAAGAAGAAAAACCATTGGGTTGCCTAGGATAAAATGTGTTTCCCATATGATGAAGGTGGCATCAACTTCAGGAAATTAGATGATACTTGCAATGCTTTTACAGCAAAGGAGTGGTGGAATCTCAGGGCCAGACATTCTCTTTGGAGAGACTTCATGCTGGCCAAGTATTGTCAGAGAGTGCATCCTGTGATGAGAATTTGGCAATCAGGCCAATCTCAATCTTGGCATGCCTTGTGCAAAGTAAAGAAGCTGGTTGATAGTCAAATAATCTGGAAAATTGTGAATGGGAGTGTGTCTTTTTGGTTTGATAATTGGACCAACTTGGGTCCTCTATACACTATGCTTCCAGTGGGTGTCAAACCAAGGAAAACAAAACTTCAGAAATCTTGGTGAATGGGCAGTGGAATTGGAATGGGTGGATTCATATGCTTCCCCAGTTTGTGGTCAACAGAATTTTGGAAATGCAAATCACCCTCAATCCAAATGGCAAAGATAAACCAATATGGATTTCTTTGAGAATAGTGGAGTGTTCACATTGGCTTCGGACTAGGCGATTCTTAGAAAGAAAAGGCAAAAAAATTGGATCAACACCATGAATTGGCAGAAAAGTGTCCCTTTCAAAATGTGTTTTCTTGTGTGGAGGACTCTTAGGGATAGGCTACCTACTGATGCAAAATTCTCTAAAATGGGAATTCCTATCCAAACTACTTGTCCTTGTTGTAATTCTCAAACTCTTGAAAGTGTGGATCATCTTTTTTAGCACCGGTAAGTTTGCAAGTGCGGTATGGAGAAAAGCAAGGTGTCCTTTTGGTATAGCTTGTTTTAATATGCCTTTCAAACAAGTGATGATTAGCGGTGGAAGTCCGACAACTCAAATCCTCGTTCAAACCTTCTTGGCTAGATGCCTCATTATTATTGCTACATGGGAAATTTGGAAGCCGTATGCTCTTCTAAATATGACAAAGTGAAGCCTAATGTAAATAGGACTTTGAACTTGATATCCTTCTCTATGGCTCACAAATTTGGTTAATCACATGTTTCAGAAAATTAATGTTGAGCATAGATAGGATAGTATAGCTATCTTGATTAGGAGTAACATCCAGTTTAAAGTTTACACTCCTATCATATGGTTCAAACCTCCTACTAATTACGTGAAACCGAATACCGATGGATTGTAGGGGTGTCGTGTGTGGGGAGGTGGCTCGTTAGGAACTCATAAGGTCGCTTGATATTTGCCTTTGCTCTTGCCCTTGGTAGAGGTACTAGCAACTGGGCAGAAGCTAGTGCTCTCTCATATGGTCTTAAATGGTGCATTGCTAATGGCTTTACGCATATAAAGGCAGAAAGTGATTCAAAGTTGTTGGTGGACTGTGTAAATGGTGTTAATCTTGTGTTCCCGGAGGATTGCCAAAGAAGTACAAGAGCTTAACTATGCCATGAGACAAGCTAATGTCTCCTTAAGCCATTGCTTTAGGGGGAAAGTAATCGAGTTGTCGACAAATTAGCCTCTCTTAGTCACAATTTCTGCGAGACTAAGGAGTATCGAACTTTACGTTTAATTGCCGAAACCGAGGTTAAAGGTTTACTTAACATGGATAGACGGAGTCTTCCGAGCCTTCGAGGATCTCCAACAAGAAGAAGCACAACATCACCTTCAAACCCCTGATCATATGTTCTTTCCGATTCATAGTGGACGGTAGTAGATTAAATATGTTGAGGATCCCTTTTGTATAGGCTGGATACCTCGTGCCATTGCACAATACTTTTTTGCTTACCATCTATGCATTCGCATTATCTATGATTGTAAAAAAATAGGTTGGTTCTATCTTTCAGTCACGAACAAGGAGTTAAGCAGGAACTTTTGCTATCTCCCTCAAAGTTTAATGTAATGAAATTTAAGATGAATAAAATGAGTTAGTTCGGAAAAAAAAAATATGTAGGACAAACACCAATTACAGCAGCTAGCCACGTATAAAGTTTAAAGAGTTGAAATTCTACTCAACATGTGTCACTCTTTCATTGTGGGATGGAAGGGCTATAAATGACAAAAATAGCCCTGTGAGGACTACAAAAAACTCTCATTTTCTCTTATATATAGTTATAATATAATATGGAGCACTAATAGTACATAATATTTGCCAAAGTAGTGCACTTTGGTGTGTTCGGTATGGAGGAAAACATTTTCCAATTTTCCCATGTTCGTTTGGTTAAAAATGGGGAAAATGACTTCCCTAATAAAAGTAGGGAAAACAAGTCTATAAGTGCATTTCACCAACCACCCGACCCACCCCCCAACCACTCCCACCACCCACCCCTGACCCACCCCCTGGCAAAAAAAAAAATTAATTTTGTTTCGAAAATAAAATTTTGAATTTTTTTTTTTTGCACCACCCCCACCCGCAATCAAACCCCACCCCATCCTTGCCCCACCCAAAAAAATAATAATTTTGTTTTGAAAAAAACGTTTTGAATTTTTTTATTTTTTGCACCACCCCACAGCACTTCTGCCCCACCCCCACCACACCCATCCCTGCCGCCAGCCCACCCCACCCACCCCCCTGCCCCCCACCCCCACCCAAAAAACTTAATTTGTTTTGAAAAAAAAAAGTTTTGATTTTTTTTTTTTTTGGTTTTTTGCACCACCCTCCCCTGCCCCACCCCCACTCCACCCATCATGCCCCCACCCCCGCCCCCCTCCCAAAAAAAAATTAATTTTGTTTTGAAAAAAAAAAATTGATTTTTTTTTTGTTTTCGTTTTTTGCACCACCCCATCCCCACCACCCTACCCCCACGCCTCACTTTTTTACCCCCACCCCCTCCCCCCCAAAATTAATTTTGTTTTGAAAAAAAAGTTTTGAATTTTTTTTTTTTTTTTGGTTTTTTGCCCCACCCCCACCCCCCTTTCCCGACACCCCACCACCCCCTCCAAAAAAATTAAGGGTGGGGGGTGTGTGGCTGTGGGGGTTGGTGGGGGGTGGGGGGTGCGTTGTTGTGGGGGTTGGTGTGGTATGGGCCCACACCGGGGGGGAGGGGGGTATGTGGTGGTTTAGAAAATTAGAAAAAAAATTAAATACTTCAAAAAAAAAAAAAAATGGGGGTGGGGGTGGGGGGAGGTTGTGGGGCTTGGGTGGGTATTTTCCGAAAATGTTTTCTACTAACCAATGAACGTAAAGTAAGTAAGAAATTTACTTATTTTCCGCTACCCAAACGAATATGGGGAAATAAGTAGAAATTCACTTATTTTCCAAAAATACAATTTTCCAAGAAAACATTTTCCTTCATACCGAACACAACCATAGTCAATCCCCAAAAGCATCTTAACGAGGAGTCTTGAGCTCGTCATTTGAGATATTTTCCCAACAAAACCCAACCTTCATATCCCTTCACAAAAATAATCTTCTATCAGACCTGATTTACCCCAAAAAAAACATTTGTGAGGAAGATTTCAACGTATATTACAACATTCCAGTTCTTCAAAATATTGTTTTACATGGTCAAAAGTTTTAATTACTCAAGTGTCCAATTCAAAGAGAAGGTTTCATACAAAACGAATGTTTGGAGGCCGATAGGTAATCAAACAAATTTTATCCTATTCTAATATGACTGGTCAAAGGTTTATCCTTTTATAATATTAACAAGGATGCATGAGTTTTGTCTTAGATCAATGGATATAAAAAGAAGAATTTTTATCTTTCATGGCCATTGAAGAGCCCGACATGTACAGATTAGCTACAAACACTGAAAAAGTGATTGGATTTAGCCGGCAGAGATATAGTGGTGGCTGAGTTAAATGGTGATGGTCAGTGCTAAGTTTGGTGCAGGGGATGAAGGGGTACGATGATTATGGAGTTCTACGTTGAGACCGGAAAGGAGTACTTGACTAAAAGATTGTTTTGTTATGATTAGTACAAGAAGTAGAAGTATAGGTTATGTGGTTACAGTAGTCTCAACTAGAATGAGTCTCATTCTTGCTGATAAAAAATCATTTTGGGTGAAGAGCTCCATCTCTTTAAGATTTAACCGTACTTATGAGATTGACTAAAATGTACCACTCTAGCAAATATCATGTACTTATGTATCTTTTTGAGTCCAAAGCAAAAGAAAGTGTACTATTTTGGGTCTTTTCTCTTACATAAAACATCCACTGCCGCCACCCCTTTCCCATGAATCCGATATTTAACAAACATTTGCTAGACTCATCACTCATCCATATAAAAAAATGTTTTTAAGCCGCGGTTCAACACACCAACACGGTGTCGGCAGGGCAAATATAATCCCTGCGGCATTCCTTTTCCCTTTTCTATTTTATTTTTATTATTATAGAAAAAGAACTGAAAATCAAATTTAGGAGAAAACCTACTCGTTACTTGATCATATTCTCCACGACATCTCCGCCTGCTACCGTAGCAGACCCACTAGCAACTTAGGTTTTCTTCCCTTTTTTTTTTAATTGGTTTGATCCAATATCAAACTTTAAACTTGGAAATAGATAAATCAACAAAACTTTTGCATGTTTGGATTGGTAAATCCACTTTTGCTGCCAAGAACCCAAACAACCTCTGTCAATTTTTGATAATTTGAACCCTAAATCAGGTTTCATCCAGCCGCATCAAATGTCTTACAGCAGCTTCAATTATACAATTTTTTTCTTTTAAATCACGTTCTTCATACGCAAAAACGAATTCAGAAACACACAATAATCATACATAATCACACATATGTATATTCTAGGTCATCTATTTAAATGCAAGTAGGCTCTTGATGTCACTTGATGAAATACAGACATAAACAGCGGAAGCAAATAGCGTGATCAACCTTACATGTAATATAGACAACACATAATCAAGATCTTAGTCAAACAAAAAATTGATACTTGTCTCTTGAAGTGTGAATGCGACCACGTATCTAACCTTCAAGCACGAGCAAAAGCTGTCCACACGTTTATCCTTCAGTTCCACAATTTTCTGCTATGTAACACGAATAGTACCAGAATTTGAACCAATGATGCATGGATTTAGTCAGAAACGGCCTCTATACCTTTACAAGGTAGGGGTAAGGTTTGCATACCCTCTACCCTCCCCAGGCCCACCTTGCTATGTTGTTGTTGATGATGCATGGATTTAGTACAGTTTCAAGCTCTATCAATTCGAGATTTTCAGCAATTATGATTTCTTTACTAAATTTGAAAGACTGCATGGAGTGCGTTCGGTATGAAGGAATATGTTTTCCAAAAATTTTGACCAAACGAACATGAGAAAATTGAAAAATGTTTTTCCCCCTACCGAACACACCCCATGATGTAAAAACTACTGTATATGTTTTCTCATCGGTTTGTAGATTTGGTACGTATGCCAGAGCTTCTAGTCCCATTGAATATTACAATGCTGATGGGGCTAAAGATCTGCTCAAATATTGGACTAGTTTTACAGGCATATAGAGCTTAACTATTTCCATCTTCCAACACAGCTTAGTTGCTAATTGCAGGTGAAAGCATCACCAAGTTATCATAACAAGAACTTCAGTGTCTGTTTAATCACAAAATGACATCCTAGTTGAGGTGATATACAACCTTGATGCGTACTGAGCTTATACATAGACATACAACACGCTACAGGACAACAGCTCAAAAAAGTTCCAATCCTTTGAGATGCAGAGACCATATCTATGCACAGAACTAAATGGTAAATAAAGAAAAACAAAAACACCATGAACCGACCAATCCTCCATAGAAATGTAACATATTTTGACATATATGCGAACCAATTAATGATTTCTTCGACTAAGTTGCCACGCAAACTGATCGAGAACTACCATTGCACGGGATGCTGAACCAATTGAGCCATCATACCTGTATGAGCAAGGAGTAAATTCATGGTTCCTGTGAGTCAAATCCAATTTAAAGTAAGCATGTTTAAGCCCAGTCACTAGAAAACTCTGCTGGGTGCTAGTGTTCTGTTTAAATAGGGAATTACAGACTTCCAAGAGCAAACTTTGATTTTGGACTTGAGCACATAAAACCCTCATTTACTAGGTCTAAGTGCTATCCAATAGAGAAAAGACTCAAACTAATGTAGTTAGACAAAGAAGTTCATGTGCCCCACAAGTAAAAAGAGGGTCAAGATGATTTTCTGAGACCTTAACAATCAAACTCAATCCAAAACCGGAGATGTAAACGGTTAAACTCAAACATAACCAGAGAAGGAAAAGGATTAGCTTCAACTACCATCCAACTTCATGAACACCAATGATGCCTCAGAGTCCCTGTAGGAAGAAAGAGGGATTTTTTTAATAAGTAGTAAGAGGGGTATAAAACCTACAAACAAGTCAATGAAATAATAGAAACTTTGGGCAGATTTTGTAGGGCTTTCGAGATCAAAACAATGAACATCTAGTTGATAGAGAAGCCAATGGAACCAACTTATATCTTTGTGACAACTTACACCGTCGCATTTGTTTTTGGGAAGGGCGTATATATGACAAGTGAACTTTATGCTTCTTTTTGACTGCTACTAAAATACATCCAAAGGGCGTTAACTTACAAGTTACGACCCACATCATTTCAAGCCTGTTTTCTTTTCAGTTAGGATGCAAGCTTATCTGTATATTGTCTCTTCTTCTTCCAAATAATGCATGTATTTCCCATACCAAATCTCCATTTAAGGAGAACCCAAATTTATTCAAGCTTGCATCGAAGACATGAAAGCTTATCTGTATATAGTTCTTGAAGGAAAATACCCCCAAAGGCGCTAATTTAAAGCCCACATAATTTCCAGCCTGTTTTCTTTTCTGAACAACCATTTAAGCAGCATTTCCCTTTATATACTCGTTTTCTACTGCTGAAATATTCATCATTTCTGCAGAATGAGCATCATCATGCTGTTTCCCGAGCCATAAACTAATCGTGTCAGAGTAAAAGGACGTATCAAAGCTGTCTTCTTGTTGTTTGCGTTTGTGAACCAACATTTCAGCAGCTGAATTTCCTAAATAATCAACCAGCGGAATAGTAGCTAACTTCTGCTTAGACATGCCCCTTTTGATTAAAAGTGTTAACCAAGATACCGCCTCTTCAGTCCGATCTAACTTGAATAATCCATCAATTATCAGCTCATACACAGACATATCTGCGATGAATCCTCTCTTCTCCATCAATGCAAGTACGCTAACAGCTTCCTCTATCATTCCGACCTTGAAGTAACATTCAATTAAAACGTCAAACATACTATCATCCAACTCAACTCCCTGACCCACCATTTTATCTACGAGCTCTTTCACTCTGCTTACCTGTCCAACATCACAAAGACCTTTTACTAAAACTGAGTATGTATCGATATTTGGGCAGATGTCTTTCTCAATCATCTGCCTGAATAATGAAAGTGCCCTTTCCGTATTCTCTAGCCTGCAATATCCCTTAATCATCGAATTATACAAATGGATATCCACCTTAAAACCCTTGACATACATTTCCAAAATCAATCTCTCTGCATCATCAATCTTCCCACCACTCAAGAATCCATCCACCAGAAACTTATAAGTCTCGGCATTTAAATCGACATGTTCCCGATTCATCAACGCCAAAACGTTGTCCATTTCTTCGAAATTCCATCTCTTAGCACAAGCATCCACTAAGGTATTACATGTAATAATATTAGGCTTTACCCCTTTAGACAGCATTTCCTCCACCAATTCTCTAGCTTTCTTTATCTCCCCATTTTTACACAATCCATCAACCAAAACTGTCAAAGAAAATACTGAAACCTGAATACCTGATTCAATCATTTGATAAAAGAAAACCAGCGCTAATGCGATCCGATCGCTTTTTAAAAGCTTAATCAAATGAACAGTACATGTTCTCTCATTAATCTCAATTGCATTTAATCTCATATACATGAAAATCTCCATAACCTCTTGGAATTTTCCGTTATCAGATAAAGCTTTAAGAAGCAAATTGAATATTTTTGAAGCAAACTTTGACGAAACATTGTGATTCTCAAAGAAGGAAGCTACAACAGCAAAGGGGCACCTGAAAATTTAAGAGATAATTACATTTTTGGACCGCTCTAAAACATAATAGCCGGTAAATGTACATGCTTTGTATATTAAGTATAAATATACATATGGGTCATCGGCACTTTGTCCCTATGTTGTGGCAATCTTTAATTTTTGCCCCTCAAAACAATCAACTTTTTCGCGAGGCATAAGTTTATATTTTTGCATCATAATATCCCACAAGTTATGCACACGCCCTTAAAAAACTTATCCCCGCTAGGCATAAGTTCGATTTTGAAGGGCAAAAATTAAAAACCAGCATAAAATAGGGTCAAAAATGCAACTTTTTCTTTACATAATCAGTATATAGGTTTGTATATTTTGCCTAGTGCCCGTAATTAATTTTGGCCTATGGGTCAAAAATGAAAAAAAGCCTAAAGTTTAATGCTTTAAGCATTAAAGAAGGAACATTCTGGTTATCAAAAAAGAAGGAAGCTACAACAGCAAAGGGGCACCTGAAAGTTTAAGGGATAATCACATTTTTGAACCACTCTAAAACATAATAGCCAGTAAACGTATGTATGTTATGTATATTAAGTATAAATATACATATAATATACATACAATATACTTATAATATACATAATCAGTGTATAGGTTTGTTCATTGGGAAACTTAAGTGAATGTAAAGTTTACCAACATAGCCGAAGTATACACTACCTATACATTTCGGTTGTATATGTTGTGTACAGGTATGTATAGTATATGTATATTCAGTAATAAAGTATACACTACCTATACACTGTGTACATGTTTTGTAAACTAGACGGCCGAATGGTATTTGATTGCAATTTTCCCTTGTACATTTTGGCTAGCGCCGGTAATTAATTTTGGCCTACGGGCCAAAAATGAAAAAAGAAAAATCCAAAGTTTAATGATTTAAGCATCAAAAGAAGAATCTTTAACAGTAAAAGGATACCTGAAAGTTTCAATCTTTGGGACTAAAACCAAAAATGGGCAGAGGGAGTATATATCAAGTATAAATATACACAACATATACATTACAATATACATAATTTAATGCTTTAAGCATCAAAGAAGGAACATTCTGATAATCAAACAAGAATCTTTAACAGTTAAATGGGTACCTGAAAGTTTCAATCTTTGGGACTAAAACCAAAAGATTCTCAGCATCATCAAAGTATCTTTCTTTAACAAGTCTACAAACAAGATTCAAATGGGTTTCAACACCAATCTTGAAAGTAATTAAAGATTGATTAAGGAGAAGGTAATTGAAGAAATCAAGGCATTTAGGTGTGTCAATACGTGGATCAGATAAAATAAGGTGAACTAAATTGGGATTAAGGTTGGAAAGAACAGTTGTGGGAGTATTTGAGATTAGTACTGTGTTGATAATGGTGTCTCCAATTTTAGCTTTAGGATGAAGATGTGGGTTTGGGATTTGCCATTTCTTGAGAGTTCTTAGGTTTTGGAGTACTTTTAGGACTGACATTATTTGATTTAGGAAATTGAGAGATTCATTTTGACTTGTTTGTGGTGGGTTTTTTATTTTAACTTTCTTTGGATCTGGTTGAAAAGAGAAAAGGGAAATTGACATAAATAGGTTCGTATAAATAATAGCCAGCAAATGATATTAATGTATAATCCCGTCAAAATAATAGCTTTTTAAACAAATGACATTAATGTCAAAAAAATAATCCTTAAAAAGTAATTAGCACTTATAAAACCAAAAGGCTAAAAAATAAGACCACCCCAACTTATTTTTTCATGTAAACAAATTATAGAAATAAGCTCATCCAAACACCCTCTTAAAAAGGTAGGCTAAGATCACGTACATTCTATCGTCTCCACGCTACACTAGTGGGACCCTATCCTATCTTGTGATACTACACAGGGTTTGTTGTTGTTATATAATATACATAAAATATACATATTTTATACAAAATAGTATATATATTTTTTGTATATTTCATAAAGAGTAGCATATATTTTTGTATATTCGGCTAGCGAATGATTATTTTCGGCCGATCAACGAAATGTGTGACTTTACCGCAAGAAAATGGATGTTAGATGGTTAGGGGGTTGAGAAATGTTCATGTTACTTTTTTTGAACAATTATTTAGTAAATAACCTACTCTTTATTTTTGTTAAAGTTTATGTACCGTTTAGATCCGATTTAAATATTTCTTTTGAGCAAAATAAAAATCGTATGAAAAAATATTAGACTAAGGGAAGATTGATTAAGGAGAAGGAAATTGAAGAAATCAAGGCATTTGAGGGTGTTAATATGTGGATCAGATAAAATAAGGTGAACTAAACTTGGATTAAGGTTGGAAAAAAAGTAGTGGGAGTATTTGATATTAGCACTGTATTGACAATGGTGTCTACAATTTTTGCTTTAGGATGAAGATGTGGGTTTGGGATTTGCCATTTTTTGAGAGTTCTTAGGTTGCTATAATCACTTCTAAATGCATTTCTCAAAATATTACATTTATTATATTCAAAGGGTGATATAGTAAAATTGTGGTGTGATATAATAAAATTATCATTTTGATTTTGGCTTTTTAATAGGCGTGTCAGGTCAATACATGATAAGTAAAACTGGACGGAAGGAATATAATATACATAAAATATGCATATTCTATATGAAATATGTATAGTTTTTGTATATTTAACTAGTGAACGTAATTATTTTGGCCGATCAATCTAATATATAACTTGCCCAAAAGAAGATATTAGATGGTTAGGGAAATTGAGAAATTTTCATGTTTCTTTTTGGATAGTTGTTTAGTAAATGATTCACTTTTTTTTCTTCTTAAAGTTTATGTATCTTTCAGATCACGATCCAAAGATTCTTTTTGAGCAAAATAAAAATCGCATAAAAAATGTTAAATTGTAATCTAAAATTTTGTAAGTTATTCAAGTGTCATACGACAATCTAATATTTTATAGCTAAGATTGAGAAATATATGAACAAACATTAGACTCCAGCCTAATGTTATTTGAATATATTTGTACAAGTTTTAAAAAATAAAAGGTTTTTACCCTTCAAATAAGTTGGTCTTTAAGTTTTGCCCTTCAAATGAGCTGCTCTTTAATTTTTACCCTTCAAAATCGAACTTATGTCTAGTAGGGCATAAGTTCTTTAAGAGATTCGGCATAACTTGTGGGATATTATGAACTAAAAATATAAATTTATGCTTCGCGAAAAAATTATTTGTCTTGAGATGCAAAAATTAAAGACCAACGCAAAATAGGGACAAAGTGCAACTGCCCCTTAAAAATAGGGACATAAACTAAACAGTAACCTAAAAAGGAACCTTTGTATTTGGATAAATGGGCCTAGGTTTCATTTTTGTAAAATTTACTTGGCATACCTTACATTATTACCTATTTATGGAATATAACTAAACTTTACAATAATTATATTTAGTAGCTAAAATATAACATATTTACTTCATATAACTATCAGTTTTTTACCACTCATCTGATAACTTCCCACACTCCTAAATTTAAGCAAAAAAAAAACGTCTCTCTCTCCTATCCCCCCAAATACATGCCATTATGCACAATATTCCTTAATTTCCTCCAATTTCAAATCAGTTTGACAATAGTTCAACTTTCTTGTTTATCTCTAATTAACTACTCATTAATTTCACTCATAATTCAAATCTAATTCCCAAAAAAGGTAAGATTCTATACTGATTTTTAATTTTCACTGTGTATTTAACCTATATTTTCGTGTTTTTTTTTTTTTCGTTTGAATCAGGAATGCAACTCTAAATAATTAATTATCACTGTTTGTTCTTGGTTGTTTTTTTTAGATTCAAGTGAAATGGCTAAGAAAGCTTCTACTCCGATGATGAATAGAGGTATAGAACCCGAATTTGAGATTCCTAATTTTTCTTTGGGAATTTCTCAACATGAAACTGCCATTGCAGGCTCTTATGCTGAGAATAGTTCAAAAAGAATTAATGATCCTAGGCGTTCTGCTGATTATGTTGATTCGAAGAGTAAACAACAAGAAAAAGTGAAAAAGGTTTCTCAAATGGAGATACAAAAGAAGAGAAAGGCTGGTAACAATGTTGCTAATGTTAAGGGCAAAAAAATTGCTAAAACCAAACATAATGTCGATGAGGATGATGATGCAGAGGTATATTTATGTTGTATTTTCAGTATATTTAGTTCGTTTGTATTTTTTAGTTCAGTTATTACAGATCTGTGAATTAACCAGATCTATATTTTATGTGCATTTTAAGTATATTTTGTATTGTTATTTTTTTCACATGTTTCTTCAGTTAATTCGTGTTTATTGTTCGTCACCATAACTGTAATTTTTAAGATTTTTAAGTATATTTGTGTATATTTTGTTGACAGTTATTACAGATCTGTAATTTACATATTCAGTCAATATATGTCATTATATTTTCAGTATATTCATATATATTTATTGTTGAATTACATTATATTTTTTCATTGTGTTCACTATTTTTTGTCAATCATATGTGTTTTTTGGCATGTTGTTTCAGGTATCTAAATTTTTTGTTACCAAGCACCCTGCTGTGGCACCATCTATGTGTAGATACACGAATGTTAATGTAATGCAAGATATTAGAGGCAAACTAACAGACCCTTTGATTGGACATTTTCAAGAATTCTTGTTTTGGTAAATATCTCGGAATGCGTAATTGGATGTACAAGCACGATGATTTTTCGGTGCTTTATGGTCAAAGAACTTAGGGCGACACATATAGGCGCTTTACATTTGAAATAAATGGTAAAGTTTTGCGTTTCGGCCTTAGAGAATTTGCTTCATCATTGGGTTAGATTGTGTCTGCGATGAAAACGATTTTGTTTATGATAACTCAAAATCGAATAGGCTTATGGTTGAATATTTTGGTAGAAATGATGAGAACATTTGCCCGGTTAAAAGACATGAGCTTATTGAGTGTTTTGACAAAGATTTTGGGATGATAAAGGGGATGACGCGATCAAGATGGCAATATTGTATTTCATAAATACGTGGGTACATTGTGGTGAGCCAAACTCAACAAACATACCAAGGATCCATTTTGATGTTGTAAAGGACGGGAGATATAACGAGTATCCTTGGGGTAAAGAGTCGTTTAGAGAGTTGGTTATAAGCATCGGGCAGGAATATGCTAGTTTTAAGAAATATTATAGGATTTATGGGTTGCCACTTGCTATGCAAGTCTGGTTATAAATGTTGCTCAAAAGTCCCGTCCACCATTGCAGTTAAGACGGGGAATTTAATTCCTAGAATTTTGAATTGGCGGACTACGGAAGGAAAACCAGAATTCAAGAGATTGATGGATGGCATGTTCAGAGACGACAAAAACCCGATAAACCAGATTTTTAGCAAACTGAACAGTTATATTTGTTTGTGTCCTTTACCATTTAATTGTTTTCATATTTGTTTTTCATAGTATATTTTGATTATATTTTGAGTATATTTATGAAGTAAGGCATTTGTGATCAATATATTTTGACTATATTTTCCTCATATTTTAGTATGCCCCCAATGTAGATATACATGGTAATGTAGTTTCTATATTTTGTTGTTCACAGTCTTGTAGATTTGAGGAAGTTGTGCCAACACCCCATGAGTTGGAAACTCTTAATTTGCCTCTTGTTGCACATGATATACCAGACGTCAAACATGGAGTTAATGGTGTACATGGTACTGATTTGGTAGATGATGATTACGATGATTTTAGTACCACCACCGCATTTGTCCGGTGGCAAACAAAGACAACCAAGGAGTGCCAATTCGATTCCGCGATGCAAGAAACGGACACGGTTTCCCGTTTTTCGTTTCTCCTTCTAGGAAACAACCATCACGGAAGCAATCTCGGATAAAAGGGACAAGGAAACCAGATGCACCTAGAAGACCCGGAACAAATGAGTTTAAACTGATAAGGGAAGAGTTTTAGATTTTCAAGAAAGAAGTAGGCGTTTTGTTTTCAATATGTTTTTGTTACTTCATATTGCTTGTGTCAAGTAATTAACATTTCTAATTCTATTTTTTGTGTTTCAAAACTGTAGGTGTTTGACTACATGGATAACAACTTCAAAAAGTTGTTAGATGCAATAAAGGGCAATCAAACAGCAGATAAGGTAAAAATCAAAACTAAAAGTTATGTTCAATAAATATATTATAGGCATTAACAAGCCGGTTTCCTTTTTTATTAATAACATATTTTTGTTGAAGCTCGCTGATAGTAAAGCCCCGTCACATCAACATGATGTTGGCATACAGCACTCACATGAGAAAAGCCAACGTCATCGTTTTGATAAAGGCACACCAACTGTCAATGACGTAGTCAAAGACAACATGGTAAAAATGAAAATTATTAACTTTTTAAGTTATTTTGATATATTTATTGGAAAACTTTATATTTTTTTTGGAAAATTTTAAAGGTCGGAGACACAATGTTGCATGCTGACTTACATACTGATGGTGGGATTTCTAAGGCAATCAAAGTGGCGGTGCAGTAAAGTTTTCAACCGAAGAGAATCAAGGTGGTGATGCAACTTCCACGCAGAGGAGTCATCCAGTGGTACTCATTTTTTCTTTCACTTTGCTAGTGTGTCCCACTTGCTGTATCTATTTGTGCTATATTTGTTGTGATTGTGTTTATATATAATAGTAGTGCTATATTTGTTTTGGATTGATATTTTAATAGTTGTTTTTCATATATATTTTTTGGCTATATTTTAATTGTATTTTTGATTATTATGTTCAATGTTACTTATTCTGGTTTATGTTGACTATATTTCAGATATATTTTTCATATATTTTGACTATATTTATATGAAACTTTTAACTTTTATAGCAGTGCTATATATGTGTATTTGTTTTACTGATGCCTTTAAATTTATTTGAACCATGTTTTTATTGTTTTAGGTTGAGGCAGTTGGGTTGCCAATTAATGATCCCGTTTCTGTTGTTGATGTGGATAAAGAAACCAGAGTTAAAAGTGATGCACAAACATATGGACTGCCCGTAACACCAATCCATTTAAAATTTGATGTAAGTATTGAAATGTGGCTTTTAAGTGCCAATCACATATCATTTTAATAAGCAATAATTGACAAACACCAGTCGTTTTTTTTTTTTTTTTTATTTCATGAATCTCAACAAACTAGTGATATGGAGAATGCTAATGCTGAATTTACGCGTCGGAGAGGAAATGATAGTGGACTTGCTAGTCAACTGTCCTTTAGCATCTGTTATTCCTCTCGGTCCTCCTCTAGTACCACGCGATGATCAAGCCGATTTGTCAAGTTTAAGGACCCCTCAAATTCGGACGATAACTGATAACGATCTCTCGGTGGATGATTCTTGATTCTCGGATACCAATCCAACTTGGAGTACAACCAACAATGGACAAAGTTCAACTAATGAGCGAACAACAAGTTGGAGTACAACGGATCGTTGGCCACAATTCAAGTGATGGCTTGGACACAAGTTCTTGTACAACCAAATGCGGGTCAAAGCTCAAGTGGTGAGGCTGCATAGCTCTCAAACACGAAAAACAAATCATTGTCCATCCGAGTACCGAGAAAGGATCTTTTGAAAACCAAGCAAATACAATACAACTTATTTTTTGTCCCCTTACTATCCCAATTTCGGCTAAGATCCGGCGGGTTCTTCGCAAAAATATCGGTCCTTGCATTTATCGGAAAAGAATACCCATTTGTTGAGCACCCTACAATGCCCCGTTAGATACTTCGTTTCTTCAAGAATATCAAAAGTGGCTTGAGAAGGATCGGTTGAAATCACACGACAAAAAGTAATTATTTTCACAACTTATTTTTTTAGTTTTCCAGAAATCAATTCTTAATAAACTTAACGTATGTTCTTTCCATTGTTGATATACAGGAAACCAAAGGAAAATCATTACAGAAAGAACAAGGAAGGACTGGATCCTGCGGATGCCGAACTTCGGTTACATTTAGGCGTTACAGCCGTATCCGACAAAAACTGGTTCTACTTGTTATCTATGGATGGGCAAATTTGGACTGAATAGGTTTGATGTCTTTCTGCTTGTTATCTAAGTTTTTTTATGTTTTATAATAAAATTACAGTGTGATGTATCTAGAGTGTATTTTTTACCATATTTGACATATATATATATATATCACAATTTTGTACTTACATTAATCTTTGTATTGTATTTTAAAAATATTTCATCATTATATTTGCACTATATTTAATATAGAGACATTAATTTATTAGTTGAGCATAGTGCGATTAAGTACGAAATGTATTTTTGCTATATTTAAGAGTATATTTCACTAATATATATATATATATATATATAATAGTTTTATTGAACATAATATTGATTATAGTCCTTTGAATTGATGTTTTTACAGCATATTGATGTTATTTTCTACTACCTACGCAAGAAAGGGGAAGTATCATAATAACAAGAATTATAGATTCACCACTGTCAACTGTATTTTTCACACTTTAGTTGCTGAAATTTACACATCTTGGGAAAACCCGATTTATCCGAGAAGTGTTGCCGATGGGAAGATGAGCGTGTGAGTACATTAACGGCACGTATTTGTTGGCTAATGTACCATGGTATACGGATGACAACGTACTAATTCTGTCAACGTAAAAGAGGAAAATCACTGGATTTTGGTTGTGATATCATTCAACCGATGTGTGTGCTCTCATCCTTTGAAAAAATCATTCATTTTTCTACAAAATTTATGTTTGTTGTTTTTGTATTTTTTCTTTTTACAAACGGGTGCATCTACGTAAACAACTCATCCAGTACACGGGGCATGATGCTATCGTTAGAGCCGGAATGAAAATGTTGACTACTCTTGTGACACACGATCTACAAATGATGATTTCTATGAGAAGAAGGTAGATATAGATTTTGCCACACATCTTCTTACGAGAAACGAGAAACAGACCGACAACTTTGACATTGTGAATGTAGACAATCTCCCAACAAGCTCCCGCTAGCATGTAGAAATTTCTTCCAACAAAAAACACAATAAATACATCTATTTTTTCTTGGGTTTTGATCAGTAAATTTTTTGATCATTTTTTTCAGGGATTGTGGTGTGTATGTGGCAGCCTTTGCTGAATACTTGAGCTCAAGTGAAGTCATCCCAACCGAATTCGATGCAAAGTTACTCCGTATGAGATATGGTGCCCTTTTATGCGACTATGCATGGGATAAGTCAAACAACAATGCATCAAGTGATAACGAGAAGCCTCCAAGACCAATTAGACCGGCAGTTGATTACGATGCAGTTGATAAAGAGGATCTTGATTAGGCCACCAAGTCTTTTGTGTTTTTGATTTTCATGTTGAACAATAGCATAGTTGGTTGCGACTTTTGTTGCTATTTTTTCATTTTGGACATATCGTTTCATGTGCAGTAATGTTTTTTAGGATGATTAATGTTGAACACCACCTTATGGTTTTTATATGGTTGTTTCTTTCAAGTATGTTATTTTTTCAATGTATAAATTCCATTTTCATTTTCTGTGAAATGTATTCCTTTAACAAAGTAGTATATCTAACCATTTAAATACAGTCGAAATATACATAAAATATAACTTAGATATATTCCATAAGTCCACTTTTTAATGTACAGTGTGTTACAGAAGTTAAAATTACATCTAAATACACTTCAAATATATGGAAAATATATATGAAATATAGTTAACAGTAAACCAGAATAAGTATTATCTACCAGATCAGACAAAAATGCAACTAAAATATAGCCAAAATATATACGAAATACAACTATTAAAGCATAAATCCAAAACAAAAGGTCAAATCAGTTTACATAGAGTAGACTTTTCAAATCCCATTAAACCACCAATATAGCATAACATCGAAAAACATCGGATGTTGACCATGTGAAATACAATCATACTAGAATAATATGAATTCAAGATGAATTCATTTATTTTTAACAGAAATTTAAAGTAGAATTGTCTTAACAAATAAAATCAAAATGGACTTATTTATTCTTCTTATTGAGCGGCGGATTATCACACGAACGCCTGTTATGACCAAGACGTCCACATTTACCGCAAGCATTCCTGCGTTTACCAATCATCAACTCTGTAATGGCTTGTCCTTTTTTTCTTTTTTGGCCCCCGAGGTCTCTTATAGATCGGTGGCATAACAACTTTATACGATATACTTTTAGGAACATTCCACTCGATCTCATCGGGAAGAGGATCAACGACACATCATATGTGTTCACTTTGTTTACGCTTGAATAATTCCGAACAATATGCATCAGCGAGTCAAATTTTTATTCTTCAATACTGCCTATGCATGAGAACACGGTATCTCGTCCAGTTGGAACATCCTACAGCTGCAAGTTTTCTTCTTCAAATCAATTATGAAACGCCTTGGTCCATCATTCCTTTGTGTAAACATATTCAGTTGACGCTTCAACTTGAGAACTATTTAACCAATAAACAAATATTAACCTGAGCAGTTTTATCATATTGGGAATATATAAAAATATAGATTAGATATAGTAAAATATAGATTAAAATTTTGTGTTGCAAACAAAGATACCCTCCTTCGTATTGATTTGTACTCGTTGATCGACAACATCTCTTGATACCGCCTCATCAGTGTTGTGAATGTGTAGGTACCATTTTTTCTATTTGTGCAATTCCATCTACCAAACATCTTCCTCTTGTTGAAATAAAAAATATGTAACTCTCTTTGGCAACCAGTTCTCCATTAATACATTTGGCTATATTCGAAGTCATTGTCCATCTATTAACGGGTGAATAAATCCTAGACCATTTATCCCTTCCGGCATCTTCTAGGTATCGTTTTACCGAATATTAACATTCCCGATCTTCTCCGTCAATTTATTGAACTCATTCTAGGTTTGTATGTCTTCGCCGGTGAATAAAATATAGGACTCGACACCTCATTTTGTTTGTTGTGTATTGCTTTGTCACATTTTTCCACAAATGCCATATACAAGCCAAATGAGGAACAATATGATACACCTTAGAAGCTGCATGTATTATGCTTTCATGTGCATCGGACACGACACACATATTTTGCCTAACACCATAAGCTTGCTTGAACGGTTCAAGAACCACGTCCGGGACTTATTATTCTCGGGAATCTATCACACCTTACGCTAGTGGTAGGATATTACCTACAAAAATCGGTATATATTTATAATATATTCAACACATATTTTAACTGAATTTGATCTCCTTGTATTTTTAGCAACATTATTTATAAAACAACAGTATATATTTACAATATACCACATATTTACAGTGTATTTCAGCATATATTATTCACAAGTTAACACCAGCAATATATCCAGAGTATGTTTTTAGCAGCTTTATTTGCAAATCAATAGCATATTGTTGTATTTATAAAAAAAACATTCATAGAATAGAATTACACATACCTGCTCCATCCAAAGTACTTGCCGACACAAATGTACCATTATACTTTGATTTAAGGTGTGCACCATCCACTACAACTATTGGTCTACAACACTCGAATCCCTTTATGAATGCTTTGAGTGCTACAAACAAATACATAAACTCGTTTTCTGATGATTTATGCATTTTAACAAGCGATCCAGGATACGTTTTATCAAGGATGTATATATATGCTGGCAACTTCTTGTATGAATCAACTGGGTCACCTTTGAAATCTTTTATAGCCTTCTCTCTAGCTCTCCATGCCATCATATAAGAAACATCTACGCCGAATTCATTTTTGACATCGTCTATTATATCCCCAGGTGTGACCTTCCTTTTATGGTTAGTTATTTTCGCCTTGACAACCGCTTCTCCAATAAACCAACTTGTTGCTTGTCTTTGTGAATACACATTGTCCTTCAACGGACATGTATGTTCGTCATCAAAAGATCTAACCCTGAACATTTCAGAATCCCCAATTCTCGACGCTCTGAACTTTCATTTACATTCCGGCGACCAACATGCCAGAGTATAGCTACATAATACAATGCAAATAGTACATACTAAATCAATTAAATACAGTAGCAATATACAAAAAAATATATCAGAAATATATTGCATCAAACATTTTTTAATAAACAGTGTGATAAACAAGTTAACAAATCATCTCAATATAGTACAAATATAACAAAAATACATATGCACTTTCAGTTACCAGAATACATTTAGAAAATCATACCTTATAGCATTCGATCTCTCTGTTTTGAAATTGAATCTTTCACGAATTGCATATTTCGTCATCACAATTTTCAAAGTTTCCTTATCTGGTAAATTTGATCGACAAAAACTCCTTTCGCTTCCGGTTTCGAAATTACCAAATTGTTATCATTCTCAAACAAGACAATGACCTTTCACGAAGAATCACAAACTTCCATACCATCCCGATTCTCGCTATATCCAATTTGCGGCAGACATAAATCTCTAATAATACGATTACCAGTTGCATCATCCTCAACATCAAAATCATGAATACTAACGCACATTGGATACATCCCCAAAACTCTGTTTTCTCTCTTAAGCTCAACGTACACACGAACTCCCATATCGTTGTGTTTTTCCATTGGTCGAAAATCACCTTCAACAGTATATTTTATTGAAATAGTTTTTTCTGACAGTATCCATGCCTAATTGATTTGTAATCATAGAAACTAACTCATCGTAATTGCAATTATCAGCGAATACAACAACATCAATTTTGTAATTCACAAAACAGTTCTGATCGTTCCAAAAACCAGAATGACGGATCAACGCAGTTACGCTTGTCATTATCCTGTTGTTTTCGAATACAACAATGTGTTATATTCAATTTAGCTGAAACAATAATATTTTGAATCTATGAATTTGAGTTTTCATATATTCAAAATTTCAGAAAAGGCGAAAAAATAAAAAGGTTGTAGTGAAAACGTTGTTACCTCAATTATGAACTCAACTTGAATTCGATATTTCAACAGATGAAATCAAATATATATTCGTCGTTCAAATCGAGCTCTGTTCACTGGTTTGATATTGTTATTTTTCAAAGATTTTTGATGAACTAGTTTTTGAACCTTTTTATTTTTGGTTAAAAATATGAATGTACTTTTTTGAATTCAATTTTTTTTGAATTTGTTAGCTGTTTGAATGCGATATGGGATCAGATATGGAATGGGAGGATATTTGCGTGAATCAGGGAACATTAAAACTGATTATAATTTAAATTGGAACAGATTTTGTTTCCATAAATATAGCACTTTCAGTTAGCCCAGCGTGTGTATTTCCGTTATATTTATACTATATTTTAGTATACCCGTCTACTAGCTAAATATACAGTCATCCAGCTACGAATTGTAAATATAGAACATATAGTTATAGGTTGTTAGAAGGAGCTAAAAGGTAGCTGTTTGTGAAAGTTTTACTTCATTTTTGTTGTGTGGATTGTCCTTTATAGGCACTGTGGTCTTAATTTTTGTCCCTCAAATTGGTGGTCTTTAATTTTTATTCTTCGCCTAATACCCCCGAGGTTATGGATTCGAACTCCAGCTCAGTAAAAAAAAAAAAAAAAAAAAAAACGAAGGAATTTTGCAAGGCAGAGGTTGGGATTCGCAAGGTAGATACCTTAAGGTAGAGTTTGAAACTCTGCCTCAGGCCTAACTTTAGCCCGAATAGGCCTAACTTTGCTACGAAATTCTGCTTTACGAATTTTTTTTGACTGAGCCAGGGTTCGAATCCTAAACCTCATGGTATTAGGCGAAGAGAAAAAATTAAAGACTACCAATATAAGGGACAAAAATTAAAGACCAGTGCCTTTGAAGGATAATCGCGCAAATGATCCCCTAGGTTTCAGCTGAAGTAGGACATGTTAGTGGGCTAAGTTGATAGGTATATAGGCCTAGCCCATCTCTTAAATGGGCAAGAGATGGACCATTTTGGTTCTTGTATGAAGTGTTGGGTATGGATGAAAATGGTTCATAGAAATTGTTCAATATTTAAAATTAATTTTTCAGTAATTTAGTTAGGTATAAAAGTAGATAACAAAGAAATAAGGTTGCCTGTAGATTATGAGGATAGTGTTTTCAAGTTTGGTCAAAATAATGTTTTAAGTATTAGTTGAAGAAATAGGTACGAAAAAAATAGTCGGGATACGTGCAAAAGATAACGACTTTCACGAATTAGAAATAAAAGTCATTTTCCACTTCTAATGAAATATATTTTCCTTGAAGAGAACTTTTTTTTTTTTTTTTTCAGAAATCAAAAGTAACAGCAATAGGAGGGAAGGGGTCTTAGCTGTGCTATTATAATTGCAGTTTTTTTCTCTAGGATAAAGATGGGGACATTGATAGTATTTTTTTTGGTAGGTTTGGAGTGACATTGCAAATTGGGAAACTGAGAGAATGATGACAAACTTGAATACTATTTTGAGTTGTTGATAGTGGGATTTCTCAGTTCATTTTTCTTTGGGCCGTGCTGACATAAACCAAATCAAACTCGAATACTATTTTGACTTAAGCTTTTTTTAAATTTTAACAGCTTTAAGGGTATTTTAATCATTTAAAAAGATTTAACACAATTTTATTAAACACATCAATTGCTTATTTTCAGTTCCAAAATTTAAACAAGCTCATAGTAGAGACGTTTCATCTGGCGTGGATAATGACTTGTTGGGTGCTCTATCACAGTCTAAGCTAGATTTGGATTGTGATAACCCGTTGAATAAAATTGTGCGACTTATGTTATCGATCATTGTGAGTTTAAGATGCTTCAACCTAGCAGAGTGAACAGAGTTGCGCTGGGTGAAGAAAAGGATGAATCTGTTGACATGCACTTGAAGTATGTTTTGCTTTTTAAAAAGCTAAAACGAAACCCAAGTTAAGCAAATCTTGAATTTTCCCAAGAGCATGTTTTGCTTTTTTCTTTATATATTGGGAAGAGAATAATATCTTTTCCGGAAGTGTAAGTTAAATATTTATAATATCTTAAATGCCTACCATTAACATACACAACCCTCTAAAGTCTAAACATCTCAATCTCTATATATAATAAAGCTTTATATATTGGAAGAGTGATGTATCTTTTCCAAGTTAAATATTTATAATATCTTAAATGATACAATTTTCTTTTTTTTTTTCTCCTTTTTTGGCAATTTTTCCTTCATTTCTCTATATAATTTATTAAGTCATAGAATTAACAAAATCCTCATATACTACTCCCTTTGCCGTTACAGTCCAGGCCCACGTAACTTTGCAATAAACCCACGTAACCTTCTGATTCAGCACATACCAGCAATATTTATTTATACATTATCCCTAAGCCGGTTTTAAATCATTAATAATTACAGTGAGTAATGACAATTCATTCATTTGCCTCTTGATACTCAATTTTTTGCCCTATATATATTTTGCTTATTCGTTTCTTTTCCTGGGTTTGCTGTTCTTCGTGTATACCCTTATGTGTTTTTTATGTGCTCTAAAATACTCCATTTAATAGAGATTCGTGTATGATCTGATTTATAGAGATTCTCATTGAGTAAATTAATTTTTAGTATTCGATATTGCTTCTAAGCAACAACGTAACAAGTAGGATTTTAATTTATTTTGTTACTAGGGTGTACAAACCAAACCGACAAACCGCACAAAATCGATAAACCGAGTCAAGCCAGAAAAAAACCCGAGCTCGTGGTTTGGTTTGACTTGGTTTGGTAAAAAAAAAAACCGACCATAATTGGTTTGGTTTGGTTTTGGCTAAAAAAGTCAAACCGAACCAAACCGATCCGACATTACGCGTATTCGATTTTAAAAATATTTATACATAAGAATATTTATTTGTAATGTAATTTGTATATATTTCTTAAATTTTTTCATAGCTTTTTGTCTTTTATCATATTATTTTAAGCTTGAACTTAGAATTTGAATGCCAATAAGTTTTATATCCCATAGATGTTAATAACTCAAATAAAGTCCAAATCAAAACCAACTCAACACTAATGTTAACAAAAGAAATTCAATTCTAACACTAGGAAACGACAAGTAATGTTGGATATCTATTCTTTAGTTTTGCATAATTGGTTTAGAGCGTAAAAATACATAGCTTAATTTTTTTCTTTGTCATGTAATTAATACTTATTAGTCGTACTTATTTGATCATAACTTAGTATTTAGATTAAAGTCATTTTCTTCATGGCTTATTAATTAGCAATACTTATTTCAACCGATTTTATTATTTTTTTGTTGAATAGTTTAATACGATGTCATCACCCATCTCACATTTTGTATTATTTTCTTAAGAAACACCTTAGTTATATAGTTGTATCTTACTAGGACTAAAGAAATATTTGAAGTAAAAGTCTTATGTTTTGTATGAAGACTTTCTCGGAAAAAAAACCCGAAAAACCCGAAAAAATCGAATAACCCGAGAAAACCCGAAGTTGAAAAACCCGAATTTTATTGGTTTGGTTTGGTTTATAAATTTAAAAACCCGACGCAATTGATTTGGTTTGGTATTTGAAAAATCCGAACCAACCCGGTCCATATACACCCCTATTTGTTACAATTCTTATTACTCGCTCATCGATTTTTTGATGTACTTTTCTTGCAGGAACAAGGAGAAGATCAAATAGTGACAAATGAAAAAGTTGTGTAGAAGTTGATACTCCCTCCGTTTCAATTTATGTGAACCTATTTCTTTTTTAGTCCGTATCAAAATGAATGACCTCTTTCCTAATTTGGAAACAAATAACTTTATTAATGATTTACAGCTACACAAATATTCAAGACTTATTTTGAACCACAAGTTTCAAAAGTCTTTCCTCTTTCTTAAATGTCGTGCCCAGTCAAATGGGTTCACATAAATTGAAACAGAGGGAGTATTAGTTTTAGTATCCGGTATTGCTTCTAAGAAACAACGTAACATGTAGGGTTTTAATTTATTTTGTTACAATTCTTAATTATTACTACCTCATTGATTTTGTGATGTATTATTTCTTGTAGGAAGAAGGAGTAGATTAAAGAAGATGATATTAGTTTTTAGTATCCGGTATTGCTTCTAAGCAACAACGTAATACACAGGTTCTAATATATTGTGTTACAATTTATTTCTCGCTCATCGATTTTGTGATGTATTATTTCTTACATGAACAAGGAGAAGATCCAATAGCAGGCAGATGAAAAAGAAGAGTAGAAATGATATTCGTTTTAGTATCTGATGTTGCTTCTAAGCAACAATGTAACATGTAGGATTTAAATTTATTTTGTTACGATTCTTACTTATCTTTCAACGATTTTGTGATGTATTATTTTTTACCGGAAGAAGGAGAAGATTAAATAGTCGATGGATGAAAAAGAAAAGCAGAAGATGATTATTGGGAGGTTTGAGGATAAGGAGAAAGGCCCATCATCACTGGTCACTTAAATTTGCAAAAAGAAAAAAAAAAAAAAAGTTTTTTGCTTAGGTTTAAATTATCAGATTTTAAGTAACTTTTTTCTCTTGATTTTAAAAGAGTAATTTCATTTAGACCTTGATGTCTATTAAGATATACTTTCAACAAAAGACTAAGTATTGTTCTTTTATACGAAAAAATATTTATTTGTATTTATATTATTTTCACGCGAAGCGCGGACAAATACACTAATGTATATATATATATACTCGCAACAATCATCTTTTAATTTAAAATTTAAATTTCTATTGGTTCTCTTTACTATCACTAACTTATCAAAAGAAGCAGAGAACTACAAAGACAAGAGAAAGGGTTTTTTCATGAGGGAAGCAACTCCAATAAACAAAAGCACATGGAATTACTGGTCAGAAAAAGCAAAAGAAAAGCATAAAAACACATGATAGATAGATAGATTACTACTATATATAAGGGACAACCAAGGGTATTTGTAGTTCTCACAAAAGTAAATTTCCAATTTAATGTTAAAATTTTCAATTAATTACTTTTATATCCCAAATTTATTTTTCAAAGTTAAATTACTTTTTATTTTTATTTTCTACTTTTCACATCTTTACTACTATGTCACTACTAAATATAAGAGACAATCTAAAGAGTTTTGTAATACTTAGTTACATTTAGTTAGCTTGTCAACTAAAAATGATTTGCTACTTCAAATATTTGCCCTTATATTTGTTATTTATTACTTCATATACCAAAATATGTTATCAATAAATCAAGATATTTTCAAACCCTTTTTGGTAATACATGGCCCCTTAGACTAACTTTTTGGAGGTGAGGTATATACCATGAATTTTTTCTAGGGAAAATAACATAGACTACCAACTTAAGACTCTTTATCACAAAATATAATGATACTTTTCCTTATTTACGGAACGTAACGACAATTTACGAAATATGACGGATTTGGGCTTTAATCGTACCACGTTTTGGGCTTTAGTACCGCACCACGATTTTGGGCTTTGGCATTCACTTAGCCCAATCCGTGAATGCAATTTTCTCTTCCTCCTCTCCGCAATATTCCTCTCTACTCTTAACCCACTATCTCATACAAATTTTCTCTCTCTCTCTCTCTCTCCGTGTTTGCAATGTTGATGTAAATGTGTGTGATTCTCCATTCCATTTTCTCGTTTCGTTCCATTTCACCATTAGTAAAGGTAATCTAGTGGTTTACAATTCCTTTAGTTTTGATCATATATTGTTGTGGTAGTTTCAATCATATAGTTTCAATCATCTATTGTTGTGTTAGTTTCGAATATTTATTGATGTGTTTCTATCTTCATTTCAATCAATTTCATCTTGTTCAGTCAATTTGGACGGTTTATTTAGGGTTTCTACTTTGTATTTCCAGTTTTTTTTGTGTGCGCATGTGTGTGATTATCCATTCTATTTTCCTCTGTTTCGTTCCATTTCATGATTAGTAAAGGTAATCTAGGGTTTACAATTCCGTTAGTTTCGATAATTCCTTCACAAAGTTATGCCGGGTCCGGCATAAAAGTTTGCCCATTAAATTTTGCCTTATAAGGCAAACTTTTGTTATACCTTAAGGAAAACTTACGCCTTATGGGGCATACTTAGTTATGTGTTTTATGAGACACACTTTTAGCTAAGGCATTACTAAAAGTTTCCCTTGAAAAGTTAAAAAAAATATATATATCTTCAAGGAAAGTACGCTTCCTCGGCGGACTTTTAGTTGTGTTCAACTAAAGAAGTCCGGGAGTAGGGCGAAACTTTAGTTATTCATACGGAAACCATACATATTGCATAAACTATAAGATTTTATTATAGTCAACCAAACCAAACACGTAATGTTGATAACCAAATTCATATCAACTTTTTCAACATTATTATTAAAATTGTACTCAGTTTCTACACGTAATGGGCATAAAAGTTTGCCCATTAAATTTTGCCTTATAAGGCAAACTTTTGTTATACCTTAAGGAAAACTTACGCCTTATGGTTCAGACAAATTTTGTCTATTTTAGTATGTAGACAAAATTTGAATTATAGTTTCAATCATCTATTGTTGTGTTAGTTTTAACATATATTGATGTGTTTCTATCTTCATTTCAATCAATTTCATCTTGTTCAGTCAATTTGAACGGTTTATTTAGGGTTTCTACTTCGTATTTTCCAGGTGTTTTGTGTGCGCATCAATCTGTACCAACTTAAATTGTTGTGATTCCAGTCCCTTTTTTGTGAAAATGAGTAAAAAAAATTCTATAAGTTCTCCTATGCGCAAAAGCCCTAGATTTTTGGGGCCTCCAACAAGCCCGAAAGTAGGGCCAATTCCAAACTTCAATTTACTCACTCAAACCCCGGTAAACGCGATAAGGAAAAGCAAGATTCCGATGATAAAGGATTATTCCAAAACCCATTACAAAATGAAATTAGGACGAAAGTTCTAAACGATCCTTGTAATGTTGGTCCCATCCGTTGTTGAAATCAAATCAACCCCCCTAATGATTCCAAAAGGAAGTCGAAAAGAAACGTCAACTAGTAAGTCAAA
>NC_081344.1:60796130-60851454 GCF_029784015.1 Lycium ferocissimum
ATAAAAAAAGTTCAGAATCTAGGGAAGATGGGTAGGCAAGAGGGGAAGGTGGAGAACCTGGGCGAAAATAAAAAAATTATGGCTTTGATAGAATAATACTATATCTTAACTGTACTAAAGAATTTAAGCCCCACTATTTGAAGAAGAAGAAAAGGAGAAGCCCCCAATAATTAGCTGCATGGTTTGTGATAAAATTTCTCTTGTATTTAAAAAGCTAAAACGAAACCCAAGTTAAGCAAATCTTGAATTTTCCCAAGAGCATGTTTTGCTTTTTTCTTTATATATTGGGAAGAGAATAATATCTTTTCCGGAAGTGTAAGTTAAATATTTATAATATCTTAAATGCCTACCATTAACATACACAACCCTCTAAAGTCTACACATCTCTATCTCTATATAATAAAATTTGATAAGCAATTGATGTGGATCTTATACATTTATGACATTTTTCTTTTTTCTCCTTTTTTGGCAATTTTTCCTTCATTTCTCTATATAATTTATTAAGTCATAGAATTAACAAAATCCTCATATACTACTCCCTTTGCCGTTACAGTTCAGGCCCACGTAACTTTGCAATAAACCCACGTAACCTTCTGATTCAGCACATACCAGCAATATTTATTTAAACATTATCCCTAAGCCGTTTTTAAATCATTAGTAATTAAAGTGAGTAATGACAATTCATTCATTTGCCTCTTGATACTCAATTTTTGCGAGTCCGGAGCCTAAAGCAGATAAAAATACTGCGATATTTACAAAAGGGGTCCCAAAAATTTATATCTCGGGGGATATGTTGGGATCCACGATATACCCCAAAAAATTTTAGGCCGACACAAGTTAAAAAAATTAAAAAAAAATTTAATTGTATAACGTGGACTGATCCACGTTATACAATATAAATTGTAAAACGTGATCGTCCACGTTTTACAAATATATTTGTAAAACGTGGACTGATCCACGTTTTACCTCTAAATTTTTTTTTTTTTTTTTTTTTTTTTTACGAGGAAACACTAAAAAAGAAAATTTAGTAAACTTTTTTTTTTTTTTGTAACACTTAGTGTGTTTTTTCATACTTTGACCAATGATTAATCGTGTGTGAAGACTCAAACGTCCAATATTTTATATAGAACACGATATTTTTTGCGTCACAATAATGTAGGCTCGATACATCAAGGATACGTAGACGTTCGGATCGTCATTTTAGGGGTTGAAAAGGTGCCGTAAGTTTTGTTTGAAAAAACACTATGTTTTTTCATACTTTGACCAATGATTAGTCGTGTGAAGAAGGCTGAACGCCAATATTTTATATAGAGCACGATATTTTTTAGCGACAATAATGTAGTGAATACATCAAGGATACGTAGACGCTCGGATAGTCATTTTAGGGGTTGAAAAGGTGCCGAAATAAGTTTTGTTTAAGGTTTAAGTGTTTTATTTTTTAAGGTTTTGGTTTAAGCGTGTTATTTTTTAATCACGATAAAACATTATTTTGAATATAAATATAATTCTAAAAATATAGGGAGAAAAACTAGTTGTAAAGTGGTCAAACTTAGATGGTCGCTAACTTTGCGCTCGGACGTCCGTTTTACGCGTTTTTTTTTTTTGAACTTGCGTATTTTTTCGAGATCTATGCGGACAAAGCCGCAAGGCGGTTTTGGCCGAGCCGATTTTTAAAACGCCTTTTATCCCATTCAATTTCGATTTTCCCCCAAATTGGCGTGAAATTTTGTTTTATTTACTTATAAGATGATGATACGCAATAGATTTCAACGTAAAAATCCCAAGGTAATGTACCTTCGTGAATGTCAATTTCACTTTGCGTTTCAATTTTTGAAAATAAAGCCGATTAATTTTCTCAACATATAAAGTTGACTAAAATAACCTTACAAATACAAACACTAAGTTTTTTTCAAACAAAACTTACTTCGGGCACCTTTTCAACCCCTAAAATGACGATCGAACGTCTACGTATCCTTGATGTATTGAGCCTACATTATTGTACGCAGAAAAAAATATCAGGTTCTATATAAAATATTGACGTTTCGGAGTCTTCACACACGATTAATCATTGGTCAAAGTATGAAAAAACACACTAAGTGTTACAAAAAAAAAAAAAAAGTTTACTAAAATTTTCTTTTTAGTGCTCGCATAAAAAAAAAAAAAAAAAAAAAAAAAAAAAAAAAATTTAGAGGTAAAACGTGGATCAGTCCACGTTTTACAAATATATATTGTAAAACGTGGTGATCCACGTTTTTGAATTTATATTGTATAACGTGGATCGGTCCACGTTATACAATTAAATTTTTTTTTTAATTTTTCGTTGACTTGTGTCGTAGAAATTTTTTTGGGGTATATCGTGGATGTCCCCACGATATACCCCTTTTGGTATATAAATTTTTGGGTACCCCCTTTTTGGTAAATACCGTGTATTTTTATACCCAGGCTCCGGACTCAATTTTTGCCCTATATATATTTTGCTTATTCGTTTCTTTTCCTGGGTTTGCTGTTCTTCGTCTATACCCTTATGTGTTTTTTATGTGCTCTAAAATGAGTCCATGGCATTTTGCACCCCTAACGTATGTCTTCTTTTGCAACTTGCACCCTATCCTATTTTTTTTAATGATTCGCACCCTAATCTATTTATCTTTTTGCAAAATGATGAAACCACTCCATTTTATAGTTGTCCATGAGGACAAAACTGGAATACAATTAATAAAGAGAAAATAACACATATTAAAAAGAGCTCATGAATAACATTTTTGTAGCAATTAGTAATACTAACCTATCCAAACCGTGTGCAAAACTAAAATGAAAAGGGTGCACTCTCTATTCAACATTAAATTAATTTCAAAGTTTTCATTATCAAATCCAAGAAAAACAGCAAATAATATGTTTCATTCATCCTTTAATACAAAGCTGGTCACAATTTAATTAGCCCATCCAAATTACGTTAATATTGGAATAGCCGTAACATATGCATCCAACTCCGGGCCTTCCATTGTTTCGTGATAACACTCCCCCCCAAATCCACGCTTCCTCCTTGTTCGCTCCCCGAAAAATATTGATATCTTTACGTCAATTTACGTGCTTGCACCTTCGAACGACAACGTGTCCGCCCCACCCGAAATCATTGTATTACATTGGAAACCTCGGCGACTCCCCGGCGTATCAAGATAGCTCAGTCGAAATTCCCCAACGGAAAAACACCATCTCCCAATCATCTACGAACTTCCTCACCGTAATGTCATTGTGTGCCTTCATGTTTTGTTCATTTGCTCTTTGCCCCAGTCTATTGCGTTATACAAAACTTCCCTCGCGTACGCGTAAGTTGGAATGCTCGACCGTATTGCATTAACTGAAGTATACGCTTCTACTGGAGACGATGAAGGCAATTTACGGCCGCTTGGAATGTCGTCATTTTGGAAGATGGAAACTTCTTTGCGCATGTCGCCCATGCGTTTTGTTAAATGCAAAGTGATTGAAATTAAGTGAAATCTCTGTCATTGAGGTTTAGCCTCCGTTTCGCATTCCGATTCAAGAATTTCGTGTTTAACAATATTTTGGGCAAGAATTGCCCTTTTTGTAGAGTTGGCATTATTCATCCGGTTCATTTGGAATGCCAAAGGTTGACCAGAGGGAAGTGGGGAATTCGAGTTGTCATTTGGAATTTTAACATTATTCATCTGGTTCATTTGGAATACCATCATTTCTTTTCTTAAGCTCTTTTTTAATCTTGTGTTATTTTCTCTTTATTAATTGTATTCAGCTTTGCCCTCATGGACAACAATAAAAAAGAGTGGTTTCATCATTTTGCAAAAAAATAAATAGACTGGGGTGCAAATGCGTTAAAAAAGTAGAACGAGGGTGCAAATTGCAAAAGAAGGCATATGTTAGGGGTCTGGCCTTGGCGAATATCTAAAATACTCCATTTAATAGAGATTCGTGTATGATCTGATTTATAGAGATTCTCATTGAGTAAATTAATTTTTAGTATTCGATAGTGCTTCTAAGCAACAACGTAACACGTAGGATTTTAATTTATTTTGTTACAATTCTTATTACTCGCTCATCGATTTTTTGATGTACTTTTCTTGCAGGAACAAGGAGAAGATCAAATAGTGACAAATGAAAAAGTTGAGTAGAAGTTGATACATACTTGCAATTTGAATTTATGTGAACTATTTTTTTTTAATCATGTCTGCGAAAATGAATGGCTATTTTCCTAATTTAGCGAGTTTACTTTTATGAATGATTTCGGTACCACAAATATTTCAAGACTTATTTTGAGCAGCGAGTTTCAAAAGTCGCCTATAACAACTTAAATGTAGATGCTTGCATCAAATGGGTTAGCGTAAATTGAAGCGAGAGGGAATATTAGTTTTTAGTATCCGGTATTGCTTCTAAGAAACAACGTAACATGTATGGTTTTAATTTATTTTGTTACAGTTCTTAATTATTACTACCTCATTGATTTTGTGATGTATTATTTCTTGTAGGAAGAAGGAGTAGATTAAAGAAGATATTAGTTTTTAGTATCCGGTATTGCTTCTAAGCAACAACGTAATACACAGGTTCTAATATATTGTGTTACAATTTATTTCTCGCTCATCGATTTTGTGATGTATTATTTCTTACATGAACAAGGGAGAAGATCCAATAGCAGGCAGATGAAAAAGAAGAGTAGAAATGATATTCGTTTTAGTATCTGATGTTGCTTCTAAGCAACAATGTAACATGTAGGATTTAAATTTATTTTGTTACGATTCTTACTTATCTTTCAACGATTTTGTGATGTATTATTTTTACCGGAAGAAGGAGAAGATTAAATAGTCGATGGATGAAAAAGAAAAAGCAGATGATGATTATTGGGAGGTTTGAGGATAAGGAGAAAGGCCCATCATCACTGGTCACTTAAATTTGCAAAAAAAAAAAAAAAAAAAAAGGTTTTTGGCTTAGGTTTAAATTATCAGATTTTAAGTAACTTTTTCTCTTGATTTTAAGAGTAATTTCATTTAGACCTTGATGTCTATTAAGATATACTTTCAACAAAAGACTAAGTATTGTTCTTTTATACGAAAAAATATTTATTTGTATTTATATTATTTTCACGCGAGCGCTGAGATGAAATACTTTAATGTATATATATATACTCGCAACAATCATCTTTTAATTTAAAATTTAAATTTCTATTGGTTCTCTTTACTATCACTAACTTATCAAAAGAAGAAGAGAACTACAAAGACAAGAGAAAGGGTTTTTTCATGAGGGAAGCAACCCCAATAAACAAAAGCACATGGAATTACTGGTCAGAAAAAGCAAAAGAAAAGCATAAAAACACATGACAGATAGATAGATTACGACTATATATAAGGGACAACCAAGGGTATTTGCAGTTCTCACAAAAGTAAATTTCCAATTTAGTGTTAAAATTTTCAATTAATTACTTCTATGTCCCAAATTTATTTTTTAAAGTTAAATTTACTTTTTATTTTATTTTCTACTTTTCACAGCTTTACTACTATGTCACTACTAAATATAAGAGACAATCTAAAGAGTTTTGTAATACTTAGTTACGTTTAGTTAGCTTGTCATTAAAAAGGATTTTTACTTCAAATATTTGCCGCTTTATATTTGTTATTTATTCTTAATTATCAAATAATATGTTATCGATAAATCGAATATTTTCAAACCACTTTTGGTAATACATGGCCCCATAGACTAACTTTTGGAGGTGAGGTATATACCATGATTTTTTTCTATGTCTTATTTTTGCCCCTATATTATTTCTTTTTTTACTTGGGTTGCCACATCCAATATGGTACATATATGAGTCCTTTAAAAATACTTGAAAAGTTGTGCATGGTGATGATGTCATCTAGTAGAAATAACTATGCACAAAGATAATCTAAAATGGTGATAATAATAATTTTGGAGAACTCATTTGGTACTGTCAGAGCGTCGGCCATATTTTCTTAGTAATTCTAAAATTGCCACTAAATTACTCTTGATCTAAATTTTATTAAAAAATTATTTTGAATATATAAAGGTTTAATGATGTAACACAATTATCCAATAGAAAATAAATTTTAAAATAAAAAATAAACCAACGGCCATCATACTATAATCATAGTATGATCAATTTTTTGAAATTGTCAATATAATCGAAATAATCGAATGATTCTATCCGAGGGATCTTTCCCCCAATGATAGAGACTTCATTTAACTTAGGTTGATCTAGGCTAGAGACAGACGTACGTCAAGATAATTCCACCTTTGAAACACTTATCGATAGAAAATAAATTTCAAAATCGATCCTTAGAGAAAATAAAAATGAGAAGGAACAAAATTATTAGATATATACATCGTTGCACCGAGACATGATTTAATTATTTAAATTTAGCCAATGCTAATGTATTTGGGGCTATATCATAGTTATAATATTATTATAACGCAAATTCAGAAAATATATTAGATAAAGAAAAAGAAAAAAAATATCATTTCCTCACATGCATTTCTTGAAAGGAAAAGAAAATTTTTAATTAAGAAAAATCATTATTTTTTCATATATCTTTTAAATATTTTGAATAGTTAAGTATTGAAATTATAGTACTTTTTAAATAGTTTTTAAATAGGGCAAAGGGTCAAATATACCCCTCTACTTTCTTTTTATTGGTTAAATATACCCTCCGTTATAGAAATCTTATAAATATCTGCTTTGTTAGCCAAAGTTGTTAAATATACCCATATATGGATGGAAATGCCCAAATCAGATGAAATTAACCATTTAACTTAAAAAAACCCATGCCCTATAATTTTATCTCGACCCGACCCACAAATTGTTATACCTTCTCAATCACAACACTTCCATTGACACCAGTGTTCTTGGCTATGCCTGTCACTGTGCCTAAATAGTGGAATGGATGCGTGGAATGCATCATCTGGAGCGATCAAAATACAGCCAAATGCAACTGGTGCAGTTATAGGACATGAAGGAAGGATGAATGATCAGTGGATTCAGGTACATTTCTTTTCTTTAGCTGTTTTCTCTCACTGAAATCAGTACTATCATTTTTACCAGATTAGTTTGTGTATTCTATCCTTCAAATTCGTCACTCTAACTGCTTGTCTGTTAAAAAGCACATAAATTCCACACATCTAGTAGCAGATGGTATTAGTGAAGGTGGAATATCTTCTCTCATTACACCATTTTTTGTGTATCTTAATTCTTAACACAGAGAGTTCCATCATTATGATGCAAATGAAATGGCTAAAAAGACTAATTTGTGAAGAAAGATCACAACCTGGAGAAAGTTATGAAAACCCAACACCCTGATTTTACAAGGCTTCGGGTGTTTTGGTTGGTCCAAATACAGCTGAGACTTTTAAGATGTCAGAAAATTACTGAAGAAGTGAAGATATGCCGGTTTTGTTATTGATGGGACAAAATTACCTGTTTGTAGGATTCAATTTTCTAACCTAATTTACTGCAATAAAAAGTTCAAACCTTCATATAATATGAAAAGGGATCATATAACTAAACTTCCTTATATCATCAGTTCTTAAACATACTTCCATCTTGATATTTCTGTACTTCTGGGTACATCAGCATCTTCTACTATTTTCATTTTGAAGTGCATGGTTCTACTTTATAACACCACCCCACCCCCCCAAAAAATAAATAAAAAAATCATGCTAATTTCAAGTATATCAATAAATGTAACATACAAATGGCAACTTTTATGTTCTGCATCCCCTTCACTTTGTGTGAAATAGGAAGTACGGGTCGGGTCAAAATTATGGGGCATGGTTTTTTCAAGTTAAATGGTTAATTTCATCTGATTTGGGCATTTCCATCCATAGGGGGGTATATTTAGGTACTTTGGCTAACAGAGGGGTATATTTAGGTACTTTGGCTAACGGAGGGTATGTTTAACCAATAAAGTAAAGTAGAGGGGTATATTTGATCCTTTGCCATTTTAAATATATAAATTTTCAAAGACTAAAGATTCTATGCCCGAATTCACTATCAAAATTAAACTGTTTGACTCTCAAAATTTAAACTGTGGCACATAAATTGAAACTTAGTGATTACTTTATTACCTTGATTTTGGGCCCGGGATTCCTGACACTAGTAGATAGATAGATGCATGGCATATTGGTAGTCGCCGAATAAGGACTACTATTAACTTTTTATTTTTCCACCTGGTGTTCAGTTCTCATATTAGGGCTCGATTATATTCGGAGCGCGCACTGCAAGACTCATTTCTAGGGCGGCGCACCCAACAATTTTTTTTTCATTCTCAACGATATAAACCATAGACCTCTGATTGAGCGTGGAGAGATTGGCGTGGATTAACTTATTTCGATTGAGCGTGGAGAGATCCATCCGCGACTCATGTTGGTTCTATTAACTTATTCTTTCGAAAGTGAAACAAGGACAAAAAGATCGTCAGCACGCTGTCCACACTTGATTCTTCCTCTAATAACGTGGCTTGGCCGGCCCCAATACCCAACGTGCCACAACTTGTTTTTTTTTAACCATTTGATGTTTAGATTTTAATTGCAAAATTAATTCAGATTTTATGCATTGTACGATCATGATTAAGGAGAAAATGATCTATATTAAATATTTCTTAATTGTTTCGAAGCCGAATTTTGAAATATTAGCTAGGCGCCACGTGGCCACAACTACCCACTTTTTCATTTATGATTATGTTTTATTATGTCGACTCATTTTTTTTCCAATACTATATTAAAAAATTATATACTAGTGATATCACTTGTCACAATATAGCTAATATATACGATTTCCAATTTGTGACTGCAAAGTTTTATTTTCATCCTAAAATCATGCTTAATTTGCACTATCTTTTCAAAGTTACAGGGGATACACACAATTAAATTTTTATGGCGAGTCAACGTCGAGTGGCACCACTTGAAGCGACATATCTCCGCCATTATTTCTTACGTAGTATATTCATCTTCCATCTGAACACTGATGACTTTCATCTACTTGGTTATATTCTTAAAAAGAAAAACAGAACTAGGCAAAGATAGGTCAAAAGTTTTACCTCGAGCGAATATAATTAGTACCTTACTCGCGTAATATTACATGTTAATTAGTATTACGACATATATGTATTTTTAGAAATAATTGGACTGAGGAAGTTAATCAGTTTGTTGAATTAGCTAGAGAATTTAACTTGTGAAATCAAAAGAATCCATATTTAATTAGATCTCATTTTTTTCCGGCCCTCATTTTGAATCTTAATTAGTTACCTGAGAAACATATTCATGAAAGACTAAATGTAACGACCCGTTTGGTCGTTACGTGCATTCCTCCTCTTTTCTCCAAAGCACCCCTTGTTTGAATTCGCTCCGATAGCTATTACGCGTGGGATTTACGGGTAAGGGTTACCTGTAGCCGAGTCGGATAAAAATTTAAATCAATTTAGGATTTCTTGGTTCAGCCTCTTCGCACCTGCGATTGGCATGCCCCGTCTGCGAGCGGCATGCCCCGTCTGCGAGCCTGCATCTGCGGCGCTTCCTCCGCCTCAGTGGAAGATGGCAAAGTTAAGTGAGTCCGCATCGGCGGACTGTTCCTCGACCAAAGCAAGGTCGCCTCTGCGAGCCTCATTCCGCCTCAAAGGAAATCGCTAGACAGACTTAGCATTTAATTCCCCATTTCGGGATTGGACCTCATTTTCACCCACACAACTTTCTAAAGCTTATTTTGGGAGAAGTTTCAGAAGAACGCTTGGTTGCTTGATGGGGGTAAGATCTAACCCTACGTTATTACTCTTTTCTAGTTCCTTTATCATCTTTTTAGTTAGTTCATGTTGGGGTTTGGGTTTTGGGAGAAACTCTTATGATTAGTAAAACCCTAGGTGGTTAAATGGTGTTCCTTAACTAAAATCGGGATTGTTTAGCTTGGGGAAACTATCTTCTAACTCCAATATCTATTCTAAATTAGATTTCTCAAATGGGTTAGTGTAGGGTTTTCTTTTGAAATTGGGGGTTTGGTAATTAAGGAATTGGAAGCTTGTTTGGGGTTAAATGAATATGAAATTTGGGTTATTGATCGTTGGATTTTCGAGTAAATTAGTTTCAAGGAAAAGTTCTGATTTTGCCCTTGTGGGCCCGAGGTCATTCTCTATAGGTCTCTTAGAACCCTTTTAGAGTAGCAAGTAATTTGACTATTCTCAACACGTTACTTATATGAGTTGCTTACCTTATTAGACCTTACTATATCTGGATGCTTTCCAAAGATGGAAGATAAATTTTGAGTTGGATGTTCGTGGCACTTGTTCGGCTTTGAGGTAGGTTACAGCTTACTTGAGTTAGACTTCGATTAGGGAATTGTATATGATTAGTAGTTATTGACGGAGAAAGCATGTTTAGATCTTCGGACATGGTGTGAAGTGGTATACTTAAGTAGGTTGGTATTTGTTATTTGTGATGTTGGGATTGTCGCCTTATTTGTGATATTGGGTTTGCCGCCTTATTTACTTATGACTAGAGGTTGCGTGTACTTGATGTTGTCTTGTTGGAGTGATGTTCGTCTTGTAGCATGCTAATTCTCCCATCCCATATAATTGCATGGTAAAATAAATATTTATTTGTGAATCTCCCTTGTACAAAATAGTGAGTTTGTGATAGAGACTACACTACTGATCTGACAGGCTTGGAAGTATGAGTTCTATTTAGGTGTACGATTTGAGTCGAGAGTTTCAGTGTATGACGTTGAATCTGATTTGTGTATTGTTCGCTTGATTTCCTGACATTGGTTGTGTAGCCTAAGCCCTCGTGATTATCATCTATTGAATTTGGCATTCATGCATGGCATTTCATTCCGTATCCCTTATGGTAACTTGTTGATGTGAACAGATATTGACAAAAGAGACATGGCATTGTTGATGGAAAACATTACGGTAACATTGATGAAAGGAAATGAGAATCTGTGATATGAGGTTGATACCAGAGTGAAATGTGTTGTACTCGCTGCCCGAGGTTTCTTGCCGGGACAAGGGTGTACATGGACTTTGCGGGTCCCCCATGGGTCATGACTATTGAGACATGGAGGTTTCCGTCCGTAGCATGTGTGTACAGGATCGAGGTATTGGCCATTGCATTCTATTCATCTGCATTGCACTTCACATAGTTGATGTTTTCCTTTATCTTATTTACTCCTTGGTTGTGGATTGCATAAATGATTATTGGGTTGCGTGGTACTTACTTGGTGAGGTGAGGACATTGAGGATTTAGAAGTTGACTTAGGTCATGATCTGAGCATAGAGGGACTTTTCTATTCGATAATTGTGATATGTGTGTTGATGTGCTAGTTCCAAGTTTGATTGCCTATTATCTTTATCTATTAATTCCTGCTTGTTAAATGCATTTTCTAATCGTTGTCGGCCTATGATACCTATGGGTACGTGTGTTTGTATTCATGCTACTCTTGCTACACCCTTTTTGGGTATAAAGTTGTTCCAAGTTATTGTTCGAGATTCAACTAGATTCCGAGGAGTTTGTGGAATGGTCGACAGAAGCTACTATTCGAGAATTCGCATTTCCGAAGTTCCTTTATTAAATTTTTGTTTACTCCTTATTCTAAGCAGAAGTTGTATATCCGTTTGAGTCTGTCAATTTCCTTTATGTTGTATATTTTAGAAGCTCTTGTACGTGTCTAGACTCGATTTTAGGAAAATGGTTTAATCAAAAATAGTGTTTTTTCCGTTTGATCTTGTTTTTTTAACTGTATTATGAAATTGATTCATTTATTGTATCCTTATGAGTTGTGATTAAGTAAGTAGATGGATTTCTTTTGGAAAGGGTTCTCACACAAGGAGGGTTAGTGTGGGTGCCCGCATGACCTGTGATTTGGGTCGTGACAAGTTGGTATCAGAGTTTTAGGTTACTAGTTTCACGAGTACAAGAACTGTGTCTAGTAGAGCTTCGTGGAATGGTACGTAGACGTCTGTACCCATCCGTGAAAGGCTATAGGACATTTAGGAATCTTTTATTCTTTCATTCTTATCATGTCACATCGTTCAAATTGGTATCTAGTTGAACCAAATTAGTATCTAGTCTATTCCAATTGGTATCTACTTGTAGCTTATTTTCAGAGTGTTGTGTATGCTTGGTTTGTGTTGGGGAAAGGCTTTGACGAGTTTCGGGTGTCGTGTAAAGGTTTAGACTTAGCAGATTTTCTATTCTGGTTTCAGTCGCCCCGTGTACGCGAGGATTAGGGTCGCGCTTGCGGAGTCACATCCGCGAAGGATAGGCCGCAAATGCGAGGTTATGGAAATGGCCAAGGGCCGTGTCTGAGGAGTCGTATCCGCAGAAGCGGGCCCGAATCGATGATCCCAAGTTCTAATGGTCGAAGTAGTCCACACATAAGTGTGTATGCGTCTGCGGAGATTTACTTCATGCTAGCGAAACCACTGGGTAGAAACCAGTGAGTTTTTGTCCCAAATACCAAACCTGTTCCAACAATATTTTCAGACCGAAACTTATTTAAAACCAACATTCCTGCATATAATCAAAGCCTGGCAAGGGCACAATGTCTAGCATAATATCAAAAGCCCGATGAGGGCACAAATCCAACATCCAAACATTCCAAAACAAAACCAAAAGAAAGCTAATATCCAAACATCTAAAAAACCAAAGCAATAAATATGTTTGAAATAAAGGCCCAACAAGGGCTAAACCAGTAGGCTGAAAAGGATCAATATTGACGAGCCAAACTCTGAGCCTCGTCCTCTCCATACGAGCTCCATCGCGCACCGAGGGCCTCTGTCGAACCTTTGTCGGGAAATAGTACTTCTCGTCATTATCTTTATCCTCGACCAGAAACCTTCCTATTATTGGCTGTGCTTCCACCAAATAGTGTATGGGGGACCTGGTTGCGTACTGGTTCTCTTATGCAATGCAGTAAGTAAAGAAGGAACTGTTTTTATCATAGAAAACTCCTTGTTTAAGGGATTAAAAATCACGACCTGCACCAGTAGGATTTCAATTCCATTACACGAACTTCAGGTTACAACTCTATCGTAAGTTAGGAATTAACTCCCATAATCCCTCACCCTTACAATAACGCTTATGCAACCTAGGAACTAACTCCCATAGTCCCTCCACCCTTACAATACACTGATTGTAAGCACCTCCACTTGACTACCTCTAGCTAAGGAAACTAATACACCTAGACTCACTCTAGCCTAGTGTACCACTCAAGAGCTTATGGAAGCAACCTTGAGAATTTAGAATACCTACAAACTGCTTCCTTTTTTGGAAGAGTAGGTTTATAGTTTAAGCACAAGTAAACAAAGACTTACAACAACCTAAAGAACATAGACAATATCTTGTGTCTGGATTAGGTTCTTCAGCCTGCAGATAACTTTGTTCTTGAGAGATCTTGAAAAGCTTGCGTCGACAGATTTTGCATAATTTGGATTAGGTTTTTCAAGTCTACTCAATATGTTGCCAACATGTTGTGTATATAGTGGGACCATGTTGGATGGAAAGAGACCACTCATTCATTTTGACCAAAAGCATGGGCCAACTCACAACTGTACTTGTGTGCAGCAAGTGGCTCGGCTTTACAGCTGTTCCCTACTGATGGTACAAGGTGCACAGAGAGCAGATTGCAGACTAGGTCTCTATCTAGTTTGAAATAGTTTGACAATCATCAAAACACAAATGCCCTTGGACTTATTAATTTCCCCTTTTTTTGATAATGACAAACTCATAGACGATGTTCCCCTGAAAACCAGCTTCCCACTTGTTCCTCTTGCGAAGCAAACCATAATTTTAGAGCACTTGCTACATGTTAGCAACAACGCAACACATTTCTACAACACGTATTCCCCCTTAGTTTAGCAGCATGTCTTCCAGCATATCCATTGCATTCTTTCTCACAACACAGTGATCCCATTCTTTCTCACAACACAGTGATCCCATCGTCACACTTTCACTACATATGCATAGTATTCATCATATTCTTCCCCCTTTTGGCATCATAAGAAAAGCAACCACAGTGTTGCCAGTAAGAGGTACAAGCAGAGAATATTACAAGCAGAATCAACACGAGCAAGCAAGCAATAATGCATTAAAAAAATGTAAAAGCCTAAGAATAGGAAGTAGTTCAAACAGTACAAGCATATGTCAAAGTAAATTAGTAATGTGCCAGTCAGACAAGAAAGTTAGAGAACATGGGGGTTAAGACATTAGCCAAGGAAGGACAAGGGAAGGGAACAGAGACTGAAGGAAAATGCTAGGAGCTGATTACTGGGGGTGATCCAAGTATTGAAGAGAATTGTCAATTTTCTAAATATAAGCCCCCTAATTTTGGAGCATTTGGTTCCTGAGATCTTTCACTTTGATCTTCAACTGATCCCTCTGAAGAGCATTCTCACCTTTCATCTGCTTAATTTATGCATGTGCTTCCTTTAGAGCTTTAGTGAGAACATAGATGGTAGAGCTTGCTCCTTTAGGCGCACATTCACAATCTTCCAGAGTGGCCATGGAGATCACATTCTCTTCTGTTCCCAAGGTGGCTGTGCCTGTCCTCACATTAAAATGGCTAAGGACCTTTGTCCGAAAAAAAGCCATAAGGAAGATTAGGATAAATTTCACTAGTGGTAACTGCATTGATCATGATTACTGGTAGATTGATCGGTTCAAAGGTTGACAAAGCTTCCGTGAGTACCAGATGTTCTGAAGTGACACTGCCATCCCTTCCACTTCTTGGTATGAGCACCTTGTCCACAAACTCGAAAACTAGTTGACAAATAGGCTCGAGATCTGTTGAGGAGCTTTCTTAGATAGACCTACCTTCCTTGACAATCACATTTTTGAAGGAGGTGAAAGCCCTTCTAGTCACATCCCTCAGCCTTTTGGTTAGTACTCCTAAGATTTTGGCTAGTATTGCTTCAGTCAGCACAAAGTCTATCATATTCACTGTTAGGACCAGAGCACTGTCATCAAGATGAAGTATATTTGTATACAGTTCTAGTACTTCATCTTCATACACATAAGGAGCCGGTGGAGTAAGAAGATGAGTCAACTTCTGAAATTCCACCATCTCTCTCAGTTCTTTCATCCCAGTTTCCTTTTCCAGGTTTACATCAATCATCATCCCAAAGAGAATTTTCTGCATTTGGAGATGTTCCTTTCTCAGTTTAATTTCATGTCTCTCAACGGCACTTGTCCTCCATTTCTTTTGCGAGGCAGATTGAGTATCACTTTCTTCTCCTCCTATCTCCTCCTCTCCTCCTATCATTCCCTTTGATTTTTTTTTCTTGTTTTCCTTCATACCCCAGAGATCTGATTGCGCACAGAGCGAAGTATGATATCACCATCAGAGTTAACATTTTATCCTGAGTGTTCTTTTAAGGCACCAGGTGCTTTAGCACAGATGGGATACCAAGTTTTCTTCTCAGTGTGAGAGACAGACACAACATTTGCAGCCTTTCTTTCTTGCTAAGATTTCTGACCTGTTGTCTTTTAGAGTTGTCGATGTTAGCTCTTCCCATTTCAACCTCTCCACTTGTTTCGTCTGATTCTTTTAAAGAGGAGTCTGATAATCTTTCCTTAAGATTCAAGGGTCCTTTTAGTTCGAAGACACCAGATAGAGATGTAGATATACTTTGGTTAGAGAAGATTGAGTGCTCTGAGAATGATGATTGGGAATTCATTTTGATTTGGCTTGAATGAGGGTTTTGAGATATTTGTACTTGGTAAGAGTGATGAGATAGAAGTTGGTTCAGACGGTCTTGTATAGGACATAAAGAGAGTGAGAGAGTGAGAGAGAAAGACAAAGAGATACATTTAAGGTGTCAGAGATGACATTTTGGTAAGTGGGTGGGCAGAGAGACGGTATTTGAAACTTCGGTTCGGTAAGGAGATGCATTTTAAGGTATTTTTAAGTCGGTTTCGGAGATTGTAACATAGTTTAGGACTTACGTATATACTCATGTAATAAAGGATTATGACTTCGACTTTTCTCAATTATATTAAACTAATACCATACACAAATAGACATATTTAAAAGAAAGTACAAAGCAATTTTCGTCGTTAATCAATTACACAACGGATATTTGAATCACGATAGAGTAGTCAAAGTTCCAAAATCTAAACAACATTAGCCAAAATTAAGCATAATCTTTAGTCCTATACAATTTTACAAAAATTTCATTTTAGAGAGAGCCATTTCCACCATTTCGAGTCTTAATGTATTGGAAAAATAGTAGACAAATTAAAGGACTAGGCCTAGCATATGTGAAAGACCGAAAGCATGAAACTATTGGATAAAATGTTAGCTTTGATGGTACAATTTTTTATTAGATACAAATTGGCATTAAATATGTGATGTAATTTTTTTCTAGAAAAAGTCTATATATTTATGTAAATATAATATATATGGAGGTATAAACGGTATATGGTATCTCGGTATCTATTTTATAAATACCAAATACCATACCGAATACCAAAGAAAATTTAAATTCATACCAAATACCATACCAAATACCATAATACCGGCGGTATTAAAAACTTCGGTATTGGTATGGTATTCGGTATATACCATACCGTGCCCACCCCTAGGTGTGAGAGACGAGACAGATTGGGTCAGAAGTGAAGGGTTAATTAGAAGACTTAAGGTTTGAGATTTTAATTAAAGGACGCTTGGCCGACTTGGCACTTAAATAGTTAAGAACATATGAAGGTACTAAAAGAACTACTAACCTGAATCACAGAGAGACCGGGTCTCTGAATAGTTTTGACCGTGCTGAGCAGTAGTTTTGTACTTTGTTCATATCTTTGACCTGCACCTCCTATATGTGCATACCACTTCTTCTGTCACATCCACCTTCCTCTTCTCTCTCCCTAACCTGCACATGATGTTAGTGTTTGGTTTTGGAAACCCAAACCAGCTTGGGTCCCTTATAGTTATAGAAGGAATGGATCAAGTTCCTCTTCGCCCAAGCGTTATCACATTCCCTTTCTTCTTCTGAGGTCATTTCTTTTGAGAACCAGTTCCTTTTGTGCCCAAGCTTGCTTTCCTTTTGATGAAGTCTCTGCTCCTCTGAAAAGATTCAATTCTTGCTTTGCAAGACTTTTTGTAGTGATCTACTTGCCCGCAATAAGTGCAAATCCATTTCTCGGTGGTGGAGACATACTTGCTGTAGGGATTGTAAAGTGTCTTCTTGTAACCGGTCCCTTCCCTACCCCTTCCTTTGCTTTTGTATGTAGAGGTAATTACGTCAGAGGACTAGGTCTGCTTGAGAGTTTTATCAAGATCAAGCTTAATTCTGTTCAAGTCTTCCTTCAATTGCTTGTTCATCTCGACTTCAGTAGTGAGACTTAGTTTTGCCTTTTTGATCTCATCTTTAAGCTCCAAGTTAATTTTACTAGCTTCACCCTTCCCTTTAACAGAAGCTCCTGTATCCCCTTTTATTTGACCTTCCAGGATAATATTCAGCTGATTGGTCTCATCAACCTGCTCTCTTATCTCTCCAATCGACACTAGCAAATTGTCTCTTTCAACTTCGGAATTACTGATTTCAAGAGTTAGTGCATCCATTTCAGCGATAAGGGCATGATAGTCATCAATTAACACACCTGACAGTGACATAAGTTTATTTAGAGAGTAGGCTTTCAGGTTTTTTTTTTTACCTCCAAGAAATTTACCTGTTCCACTTTATCACTCTCGTCACTATCGTCTGACTCTGACTTGGACATAACAGAAAGGATAGACTTATAGTTGGAGGATTCATTTTCAATGACCACCATGGATGTATCCCTCTGTCGTCCTCATCTTCAGACTCACTGGAGAAGTCCCTTAATGCAACAAGGGCCTGCTTTCCTATTTCATCAGCAGCTTTCTTTCTTCTGAGCCTTTTGGGGAAGGCGGTTTCTCCCACGGATTCTGTTATAAGCGTCTGTTTATTCAAAGAACACTCTTTAGCGAAGTGACCAGGTCTACCACACCTATGGCAGAGATAGTCATTTCCTCTGTAGTTTCTACTGGAGCTTCTTACCTTCGGGATTCCACCACTTTTTCGGATCAGTTTAATAAATCTTAATGTGAGATATGCCAGCTCAGATTCATCATCACTTGAGTCTTCTCTGGAAACTTTGAGAGCAATACTCTTTTCTCTTTTTACTTCATTATTTTCATCCTTCTTCACGGTCATCTTCGTCTCATATGTTTTAAGGTTTCCAATGAGTTCATTGACCGTCAGCTTGGTGAGGTCTTGGGCTTCAAAAATGGCATTTACCTTGCTATCCCAATAATCCGGCAAAACACCAAGAAGATTCCTCACCAGTTTAGTAGTTTTGATGTTCTTTCCTAGAGAATGAAGCTCATTGACGATAGAGGTGAATCTAGTGTGCAAATCATAAATAGATTCTCCCTCTTTCATTTTGAATATTTTATACTCTTTGGTGAGCATGTTGATCTTGGAGTTCTTCACCTATGTTGTTCCTTCATGGGCGGTCTGAAGAGCTTCCCAGATCTCTTTAGGAGTTGAGCATCTTTGTGACTCGATTGTATTCATCATGTCCTATTCTATATACAAGAATCTTCTTGGCTTTAGGATCTTCTTGGCTTTATAATTTTTCTCCACTACCTTCTGGTCAGCATCATTGTATTCTTTCCTTGTTTTGGCAGTGGTTTTTACACCATCTTCACCTGTATGTCTTTGGAATATAGGGGCCATCGCAGATGATATCCCACAGCTCTGAGTCTTCAGCCATGATGAAGTCGTGCATTCTAATCTTCCACAACCCATAGTGTTTTTCGTTAAATCTGGGTTGCCTGGTGAAAGATTGGCCTTCTTCCATTTTGGGTGGAGCAGCCATTTTACAGATTTTCTAGGTGTTAACCTTTTAGAAAGAACCCGCTCTGATACCAATTGTTATTGTCTGTGCTTCCACCACATGGTGTATGAGGGACCTGGTTGTGTACCAGTTCCCTTATGCAATGTAGTAAGTAAAGAAATCACTGTTTGTACCATGGAAAACTCCTTGCTCAATGGATTAAAAATCACGACCTACACCAATAGGATTTCAAGTCCACTACATGAGCAACTTCAGGTTACAACTATATCGTAAATTAAGAATTAACTCCCATAATCCCTCAACCTTACAATAACACTTATGCAACCTATGAACTAACTCCCATAGTCCCTCCACCCTTACAATACACTGATTGTAAGCACCTCCACTTGACTACCTCTAGCCAAGAAGACTAATACACCTATACTCACTCTAGCCTAGTGTACCACTCAAGAGCTTATAAAATCAACCTTGAGAATTTGGAATACCTACAAACAACTTCCTTTTTGGGAAGAGTAGGATTATAGATTAAGCCCAAGTAAAATAAGACTTACAACAACCTAAAGAACAAAGACAATAACTTATGTCTGTATCAGGTTCTTCAACCTATAGATAGCTTTGTTCTTGAGAGATCTTGGGAAACTTGTGTTGGTAGATTTTGTACAATTTGGATTAGGTTTTTCAAGTCTACTCAATATGTTGTCAACTGTTGTATATATAGTATAAGCATATGGGATGGATAGAGACCACTTATTCATTTTTACTTGAAGCATGGGCCAACTCACAGCTGTACTTATGTGCAACAAGTGGCTTGACTTTACAGCTGTTCCCTACTAATGGTGTAAGGTGCATAGAGACGAGATTGCAGACCAGGTCTCTATCTGGTTCTGAAATATTTTGACAATCATCAAAACACAAATGCTCTTGGACTTATCACTTCCTTTATGATTCACCATCTTGAAGAGCCCCTTGATACCCCTCCACATCTTTACCATCAGCTTGCCTCTCGACTTGTTCTTCTTTTTCTCGACATCGAGGTCCAGGCGAAGCTCCCCGTGGGCCTTAGCCATGGCAGTATAGGCTGTCTCTAGAGAGCTAACTAACGTCTTAAGCCCTTTGTGTACCTCCAGATATTGCTTCATCTTATCCCTGGTGAATTGGTCAGCAACTGACCCTGAGGGACCGACCTCTATGGAAGGTTTGAGAATCTCGGGTACCAGGTCCCGAATAGCCTGTAGCTGACAACTCATCGAATCAAAGGGCCCCTGCGGGTGCGAGGTTGGAGCATCACCCTCATCATCCACGGATGCCTCAATCTTGCTCTTCTTACTCTGAGCCGTGCTACCCTCTCCAGAGACCTGCAATGGGTATAACGCCCTAACCGGGTCAACCCAAACATCTGTAGTACGGATTCGAACCCCTGCATCCCTGCACAATCAATTATTAGAGATGGGAACATCAAAATCGATCCACCGCAGCGCACGTACTCCAGCCACTCTTGAATCACTTGATAACCAATGTTCACCGGAATATCATCCAAGATACAAGCAATCGTCAGGGCCCGAGTGTACGTGCAACTACTGGTGTTTGATTAAGGGCTCAACCTTCATGAAATGATGTACTGCCACCTTTTTTTCTTGGAAATAAAATACGTGTTATGAATTCTCGTTTTCTTACGGGCCCAAGTAATCTTTTTCCAATCGCTTTCAGGAACCAATTTCGATACTGACCAGTCCCCGTTCCCATAAACAATCTTGGCCTGCATCAACTCCATGGTATGGTTGGTCAATTAATAGTGGGCATTGATCACTTCTGCATCTAGTTTCACCACCTTACCCCGGATGATGATCTCCAGATCCGGCTCAGTAAGCTTGACACATTTCGGGTTGACATAAAACTCTCTCTCCCAATGTTCGTTGGCCTGGCTCGAAGTGTCGATAAAGCCATTCCAACCTATGTTACAGAGACGCTGGTAAAATTCTAGAAGACGTTCTTGCACCTTGCGCATGTCAATTCCCTTCCCGGGCAAGAGTTTTTTCTCCATCTGATTCTCATAATAGCGAGTCTGGATGTCACAGGACATGAAATGGATGGTGTCATAGTCATTTTCAGCACCCTCTTCGACATTTTCTTAGTGTGGAGCGACATCTTCACCTTCGTTTTGAACTATTTTCCCGCCAAATAGTACATGCATTGATTAAATTCAGTCAGTTCAACAATTGAAACAGGTCCAACAAATTAAAACTCATCAAACGAGCCAAAGAAACCATTAAAAATTACCCCAGCCAAACCAGTGCAAAGCTACCGGTTCCTTATTTTCTGTGCAGGTCTCGCCTCTGCGGAGTAAAGGGCCATAAAAAAAGGGATGCTGATGCGTAAACTGTTTGCGTAGGCGAAACAGTCAGGTTCGTATGGGAATCGTGTCTGCATAGCTAAGGCGCAGAGGCGATCCTGTTTTGCTTCTGCGCAAGGTAAGGCGCTAAGGCGGATTCGCATCTGTAGAACTTGTTCTGTAGAGGCGGACTTCATCTTCTACCCCAGAAAACCTGAAATATCCCAAAAATTCCCCACAAGTTTGGACCCGAAATCGACGTTTGACCCCTAGAATCTCTATCATTCACATGCATGGTCATTAGACTCCATAGTACACAATTCCAAACAACAAAAATTCTAATTTTTTTGAATCCTATGGAAACCCACCATGAACACCCACCCTATTGTTCTTCAAGTTTTCAACCCAATTCCAAGAAATTGTAGTACATTACACAGTGATAAACATGATCTCATGTTAAACAACACCCAGTTCTAATGATCTTGCAACTACCCACATGCGGAATCCACATCACAAAATTTCCAAATTCTACCTAAAATCACCAACATGTATACATGTGTGAACTCAGATTTGTAATTCAAATTTATCCTAGAGTATAAGGAGAGTCTTAAACTTACCATTTAGTAAAGTTTAGGAAAGAATAAGTGTTGATGAAAATCTCCTTCTTGCCTAGAAGTTGCACCCGTTTTCTTGTGTTTTTGGTGTGTTTGTGCTGGGAGTGAGAAGGATATTGGTGTGGAAAGGAGTTTTATGGGGAGTAGGGGTGTTTGAAGGGGTGTAACATTTGGTAATGGGAGAGGGATTTCAGGTGAAGTGAGGAGTGGGAATAGGAAGAGTCGGGAAAGTACTCATCTTATATCATTTTGAACTGCCGACTTGATAATCTCAAATTACACCTAACAAATGGCGTAAAGCGGGTTATGTCAAATATAGTAAACCAACTAGGTTGGGGTCAAATCCCACAGAGAATAGGGTGTGAAAAGGTTACTAAAGTAGTTTAGTACTTTCTTGCGGTCTAGTTTCGCATTCCGTTAAGTTTGTAAAGGATTGTTTGTTTACTAACTAAATTGTTATAATTGTAATAAATATGATTAAAGAAACCAAGGTTGTGTTCCCCTTTATATGAAGTGTATGCTATGTGTATTGATCTTAATATACTTCTAATGGATTGTTGGACGAATGCAATTAACCTCTACTTGAATCCCTAATATCTCCCAATAGTTAATGACTATTTCTCTTTATGATTTTCCCAAATATAAAAGAGTATATATGAATAATGGTTAATCTGTACCAAGGAAATTTCTCTTATTTCTAAGTGAATCTATTAACGTGGGTTAACGCCTCGAGTTCTTGTTACTTGTTCTTACCAAACCCTAACCTATTTTCCCAAATGTATCAAGGTTTATGGCTTAAGTTAATGTTTCCAACCATCAACTAACAATGGATAATAAAGAATAAGTAAACCCTAACAACCCGTTATGCATATATCAATCCCAATTCCCAATTACATAACACCCATCATTGGGTTCACAGCCTTAGTAATGAATTTAGCTACTCATATTGAAGAACGAAGAACATAATATAAGAGAATTCATAATGTTTACTATTGATTAGAATAAGAAGATAGTAATTGAAATTGTCTTGTCTTATCTTGTTCTCCAAAAAGCTCCAAAATCAATAGAGTATTCAATGCTAGGAGAATAAAGTCTAAAACTGATAATGAATAAAACATAAAACCCTATGAGAAAGTATTTACAAAGTCCAAAACTCGAAATCTTTTTTAAGACAAAATTGCCCCGGTGGAACAAAGTACGGGACGTACAATTAAATACGTACGAGAGACTTCTTCAGGAATTAGGTCAATAAGTACGGGCTAAATGTATGAGCCATACTTCAAAGTACGTCTCGTACTTTTTGCCTGTAACTCGTCTTCCAAAACTGGAGCATTCTGTTTCTTCCAATCGACGTACCCGATCCACTTACGACCCGTACTTCTGGAAAATGTATGGACTTTAGTGAAAATCCCTTACTTTTGTTTTTTAGTACTCATTTTCCAGAAACACAAAAAAAAAACACATCAAAAAAATACAAATTTGCTTAAAAACAAGTAAAACTTAGAGTAAAAAATCATCATATGTGCCGTAATTTCACAGCACATCACGACTCTCGCTTAAGTGGGGCAGTGCCCGCATCTGTACATCTGTATGCACGGATAAATAAACAACCTCTGTGAGCTTTGCCTTCTCTAGTCGAGCCACTTCTCCGGAAGAATTGATCACGTGTGCGTTCTTGCGAATTGCATCTACTTCTGTGGATGTCCTCCTTCTTAGCTGTGACCACTTTTGCAGATAGTTACTCGCACCCGCAGATGCGCACCTGCGGAGAACTTCTCCCATAGGCAAAATTTGCAGGGATTACTTCTCGGAAAGCATTCACCCGCCATTTTTGACTCAATCCCAACTCCCCGATTCTTACGTTACCACGACGAAGATATCGGACATCAAAATACGGTCGTAGTGTTAGAGTAATCCAAGAAATTTTTTGAGATCCACAAGAAAGATGAAGTTACAGACTCGATAAGTACTGACTAGTTGACCGATAAGGCAAGTGACATTCCAATGACAAGAGGTAGGCAAATAAGGATGCGTAATGGATTTATGAATAGAGGAGAGTCCCCACCCATGCTTTCCACCACTTCCGGCACCTAAATGACGTATTGTAATTCCTGACAGTATGACCCATCGCATGAAGCATTACTACTACCTTTCGACCCAAAGTTTCTCGATCACTTACTGTCGGGAGGGTTATGATTTCAGCGTTTGTATTCTTTTGGATGGCCGGGGTACTCACGATAAGAGCTACTTTATAAATAGGGATTGATACTCTTGGGTTTTGGGCACGGTGTGTAATGTCATTCCTTGCCGGTTCTGCGTACTTAAAAACGATCCCTTGAGGCCATATCTCTGATTCCTTGTCAGTTCTGCGTATCTCCATTTTGCTACCCTCCATTCGAGGATGAACTAGTGTTTAATTGGTATCATATGTAACGATCCGTTTGGTCGTTACGTGCATTCCTCCTATTTTCTCCAAAGTACCTCTCATTTGGATTCGCTCTGATAGCTATTACGCGTGGGATTTATAGGTAAGGGTTACCTATAGCCGAGTCGGATAAAAATTTAGATCAATTTAGGATTTCTTGGTTCAGCCTCTTCACACTTGCGATTGGCGAGCCCCGTCTGCGAGCCTGCATCTGCGGTGCTTTCTCCGTCTCAGTGAAAGATGGCAAAGTTAATTGAGTCTGCATCGGCGGACTGTTCCCCCGCTGAAGCGAGGTCTCCTCTTTAAGCCTCATTCCGTCTCAGCAGAAATCGCTCGACAGACCCAACATTTAATTCCTCATTTCAGGATTAGACCTCATTTTCACCCACACAACTTTCTAAAGCTCATTTTGGTAGAAGTTTCGTAAGAACCCTTGGTTGCTTGATGGGGGTAAGATCTAACCCTTTGTTATTACTCTCTTCTAGTTCCTTTATCATCTTTTTAGTTAGTTCATGTTGGGGTTTGGGTTTTGGGAGAAACTCTTATGATTAGTAAAACCCTAGGTGGATAAATGGTGTTCCTTAGCTAAAATCGTGATTGTGTAGCGTTAATGGCTATTGTTTAGCTTGGGGAAACTATCTTCTAACTCCAATCTCTATTCTAAATTAGATTTCTGAAATGGGTTAGTGTAGGGTTTTCTTTTGAAATTAGGGGTTTTGTGATTAAAAGAATTGGAAGCTCGTTTGGGGTTAAATGAACATGAAATTTGGGTTATTGATCGTTGGATTTTCTAGTAAATTAGTTTCAAGGAAAAGTTCCGATTTTCCCTTGTGGGCCCGGGGTCATTCTCTATAGGTCTCTTAGAACCCGTTTGGAGTCGCAAATGTTGACACCTAATTTTTAACCTCCCATAATTTATTTTAAGTTCTCGGAGTTCTTGAACAATAAATAAAATCAGCTGTGCACCCTAAAGGGTCTAGGTAATTTTTATGAAATTGTTAGGTATAATATTGCACCCTTTTAAATTGATAAAGAAACCTCTGGGGTATTTTGAATTTTTTGTGGAAATTAATGATATTCAAGGAATATTTTTTATTGAAATTAATCAAAGGGGCAAAAATCCCCCTTTTGAATAATTATTTTCTTAATTAATTAGATCAAAGAAAATTAGATTAATAGGTAATTTTTATTCCATTTTATTGTCCAAGGCATTTTGAGTAATTAAAAGAATTGACCATTATACCCTTTAAATCTTGATTCTGTGTACGTTTGCGTAGCTGATTAATTTTCTCTTATTTGGTTAATTATTTAAAATCTAGTATCTGCGAAATGATTTTTATTTTATTTATGAGTCATGTTTTAAATTAATTAAGTCCTAATGGACTAATAATTAATTTTTCTTTATTTATTTATTATTTTATTTTTCCCCGACCCTTTATACATATATATACACACACACACCCCATGTATATAGAAAGGATGGGCCCAACATTTTTTTTAAAAAAGGACCAGGCCGAGTCCAATATGGATCGGGACCCGGTCTAATAAGGAATTAAAGGGAGGGAGTATATACTACTCCCACTCCATCATTTCCAAGATCCTAAGGATCTGGTGGCAAAGAAAGAAGAGGGGAGGCGGCTAGGGGTAAAACCGTAGCGCCGCCCCCTGTTCCACCACCTACACCACCCCTTTTTTCAGTCCATTCCGATCGTTTGGAGCTTGTAACGTGAAGTTGCGGATGAAGCTATTTCCAAAAAATCGGCCAAACAGGCCCTTAAAGGTACACCCCCGCCCCATTTTATATGTGTTTTCGCCATTAGTCTTAGTATTGAAGTATTTGAACCGTTGATTTCATTTTCTACTTTAGATCTGGACCGTTGCTGGATTTGTGAGTGAGATTTGCATAAATTTGCAAGTCCCCCATCGTTGGTTGTAGTTCTAAGAGGTATTCTGGGGTTTTTATAAATAGAAACCCCCATTTGTTCGAAAGCAAGGGGGTTGGAAACCAAAAAGAGGCTGAAAATTATTATTTTTTAGCCTTAAGAGTTCTATAAGTCAAAAAAATTAGTTTTAAAACCTAAGGGTTTCAGTTTGTTTTATTCGTTCTAAAATTTGTTTTTTTTTCATTTGTTTGTGTGGTGTTGTGGTGGCCCGAGTTTGGCATTGAAGCACCAAAGCCTCCAAATCCATTGCTTGACCCCGGTTGCACTCAAAAAAGGTAAATACCTTTTAGTTTAATGCTTTATGTTTAAATTTAAGTCATGTTTAGTCAATAAGATTATGTGTGGTTTAAGTTAGTATTTTTAGTTCATTGCCTTTATACTTAGACTCTGCTTATGTTGTGTTTAGTTAATAAGATTATGTTGGTTTTATAATGAAGTTTAAGTTAGTAATTTTGTTCATTGTTTTTATACTTAGATTCTGTTTATATTATGTTCAGTTAGTAAGATTGTGTGGTTTTGTGATAAAGTTTAGGTTAGTATTTTAGTTTGTTGCTTTTATAGTTAGATTCCGTGTATGTTAAATTTAGTTAATAAGATTGTGTGTGGTTTTATGATAAAGTTTAAAGCTAGTGTTTAGTTTATTGCTTTTATACTTAGATTATGTCTACATTATACTTAGTCAAGATGATTGTGTGTCTTTAAGATAAGATTTAGGTTAATATGCTGGTTTAATACCTTTCCTTCCTGTTTCTGTCCATGCTATGCTTGTTTCATGAGATTGTTTGTGGTTTAGGACAAAGTTCAACCTGGGGTGTTTGTTATGATTGTCTCTTTTTCTTTGAATTTTGTCTATATTATGCTAGCTTAATGAGATTATGTGGGGGCTTAGAATATATTTCAAGTTGATGGGCCTGCTGTGACTCAAATTTTCCCTTTGGAGCCTTCATTCATACCAGTTTTATTTGAATATGATTGGGTGTTCTTTTTGTGTGTGGTTTAGAATTGTTATGACTTGGCGTCTTCTATTTAGACCTTTTGATTATGTCTTGCTAATTTAGTTGTGACTAAGGGTCTTTAAGTGTGGCTTAGAACTATAGTTTGAGTTGAGGGGTTTGTTTAATATGGGTTTTCCTCTGGACTTTCTATTCTATCATGATTGTCTAAACACCATTAAGTGCTCTATGTGAGGGTCTGGGATTTAGTTTATACTAATGTGTTGCTTGGTGTAATTCCTATGTTTTGATCAGAGGCAAAATAAGTCTGTTAAAGTCATAAGTGGTCTAGTCCTATGTGTCCCATGTGATAAGCTTGGTTCATGAGGGTTAGTTTGAAATTACAAGCTCTTTGAATGATTGATTTGCCTTATGTCTTGTTATTGATTCATTTGGAAGTGTGTCTTGGTCTAGAGGTTAATTAAGGAAGGGATCAAGAGGTCTGTTTGAAGTAAGTTGTAAGATCTGGTTATTGTTTTTCCTATGTGTCTTATATTATTATGTGTTAGTTGGGAGTTAAAGTCTTAAACCTAGGTTGATCATGGTTTGTCCTGCCTGATCATATGCCTGTCTTTGAAAGTTGAGGTCTTGTTATGTTATACCTAATCTTATTATTGCTTATCTTATGTGGTTATATGTCATGGGAAAGTAAAGTCTTGTTATGTTGAACCTAAACTAATTATTGCTTGTCCTATGTGGTTATGTTTCAGTTGGGATTTTGAAGGCTTGTTATGTTGAACTTTAGTCTGGTTATTGTTGTCTCACCTGATCATGTACTTGTTTGAAAGGTTGAAAGTCTAATAGGAATTGGACCTAGTCTAGTCCAGTAAACATGTTGTTTACTTGGGAGTTGAAGTTTGTAATGTGCTAGACCTAACCTGATCATGTCTGTCCTATCTAATGGTGTTTTGATTCTAAAAACTGAAAAGTGTACCGTGTGCTCTTTGTGGAATTCTACTTGTTTCATTTGGTAACTTGTTGGCCCGATTCTTGTTGTCTCACCTAAGTCATATCTGCTTGGTTGAAAATTGGGCATTTTGAGTCACATTAATGTATATCGAAACAAAGGTCTTAAAAGGTGATACGGGGTGGGGGGGGGGGGGGGGTAGGTTTTAACTTGACAAAAGTATTTCACTTAGTTCTGCTTCTTGTCTGGTTGTCCTGTTTGTGATGAGTGTGGGAATTTGTTAAACTACCTCTGAGTATAATATATGGAGTGTGTGGTTGTGATGTGTTTGAGTCCAAAAGGTTTTCTAATGTTGTTATAATAAACTAGGTTCCGAGCAGTTCTAAGATGGTCTATGTTTGACAAAAAAAAAAGGGCAAATCACCCAGTCTAACAGGTTGGTTGAGAGGTGATTGTCATGTTCTGTTCTCACCTAGCCATGAAATATGTTTACTCTGATAAAGGGGCATAAAAAGAAGGGTTTAAAGATTGGTAGTTTGGTAAAGGGTGTGTGTATATGTGGGAGTCTTTGGGTCCATCATTGTGTGGAAACTGTCCATGAATCATGTTTGTGTGAAAATAAGCTTATTTTGGGGACTTATCATCTAAGTTATACTAATAGGTAAGGATAAAGGATAAAAAAAGGGAGGATAATGGGATCCTTGTTATAAATCTTGCTTAGCTTGTCTTTGTGTGGCTTTTTCTGGATACTGTTGTGTTTCCCTTTGGTGTTGAGAGCTAAGTTCTTTTAAAAGAGTGGTGATAAGGCTAAAATGATGGTGTTTGAAGTTTGTTGATTGTTCCTTTGTGCGGTCTGACCCTGACGAAAAAGGGGAGTATGCTCTCTTTCTCTTTTGAAATGTAATGTAGTTAAAAACAAAGACCTTTCTGTGATCATGATTTTTAATTTGAAGTTGTAAGGAAACACTATCTTGATTGCAGTTTGTTATATGTTTAGAGTGGGCCTGTTCCCAGTATATCACATTTGGACTTGATAGCTAAGGTTTATTTTTTAATCTGGACATAGTCTTTGTGAATTAATCAGCTTGTTACTGTGTGCTATGTGTTTAATAAGGGTCTAATTCCTAGTGTTCATAGTTGAATTTGGTAAAAAAGACTTTTAAAATCTGGACATCCATGGGTTCATTGTGGAAATTGTATGGTAGAGTTAAGATATTCTAAATCCTCCCATGGCCCTTAGTGGTGTCACTGGGGTATGAGGGGGAGTGCATAAAGGAGAGGAAAGAGGTCTTGGGAGAGTGAAGGTGAGCCTGGGCATGCAGTGGAGGTAATGACCAGTGGAACCCAGGATCCCTTTGCTGAAAGGGAGATTCAGGAGGAGGAGATGGGGAGGTGATGACCCCACCCTATCCTGCTTCCCCTTTCCTTACCCTGAGACCCCATCCTTCTCTTTTAGAACTCCTTTTCATGACCTTGACACACAAAGGCTATAAGTGGTTTGGAACGGTCTAACTATGTCGAACAGGGAGGGAAGGATATACCTAAAATCAAATAGATTGCTGTTAATGTTGGAAAGTTTAGGCAATGTGAGATTTCTGCCATGTCCCCTAAATGTGTGTCTATGTATGACCTCCAAGTGTGCTTCCTTTATCTGGGGAATCTACTTGCCTTGAGTCTTATTGTTCAAACCTGTGGAGTGTAAGAAAAATGGGGCTGGTGAGTATATTATGTGGGCATAATTTCATCTATGAGTAAACTGAGGGTCAAGTGTGTTATATGCCATTTTACTTTCACTGCCTGGCCATGTGTCTTTATCCACTTTTCCTAACTTGTTCATCCACAACTAATGTCTGAGACTTGCCACTTGGTTTATTGGCTTAGACTTGTTCTTTATGTGATGTTTGGTTTCCTTGTTTGCCAAAACTGTGATCATCTTTGTAAATCCATTTCTTGTTTTTTTCTTCCTTCCCTTCTGTTCTTTAGGAAAAGCCTTGGATTAGTCGAAAATATGTTGAAAGACTACTTTTAGGAACCAAAACTGTTGTAAGGCTGTTTGGTTGAGTGCTAATATGACTTGTCCATTGGGATTTCCCTCTCTTTAACAAAGATTTTCAAATCTCACTTGTCTATTAACCAATAGCCTTGCTTTATGCACCAGATTGTGGTGTGTTCAAGTTGATAAAGAGGAGTAAGCTTTAAAGGATGCCAGTTCTGAATGTGTACTCTAAAAGTTCTAAACATGGCCATGAGCCTTGGCTATCAGTGAGGTCTTCCCAGGTCCCTTTTTTCTGAGAATACTGTGCTTGTTCTGGACTTGGTTGTGTGCAATCTTGAGCTTAGTTGAGACAGGGTGAATTCCATCACTTGAATTAGTGCAACTAGGTCTTATTTCCTCTAGGAAGTGGCTAGAACCTTAATAAATGGATAGGTTAGGCTGTCGGAAATTGGGCATTTGGAACCTTTTTTAATTTTATGAGGAGTCCACGGGCTAAGTGATTGTCTGAAAAGGGACAAACTTGTATTTGACCATAAACCCTCTTGTATTTGGTTTGATATGTCTGAATTGTTCCAGCTTATTCCTTCTATTACCATGATTGTCTTAGCAAGTCCATGTCTTGACTGACCATTATCTGTGTTTCCTTTAAAGCAGTTGTGTGCATTACCTTTAGTCATGAAACTGAGTTCCGTTTCATTACTTCTACACTTGTTGATTATCTAGTCTCACTTAGGTGCTGTTATTTGCTATGTTTGATATAAATGCCTCCCTTTAGAGTATGGCACTTGGGTTTTGTTTGTTTATGAGTTTGCTTGAAATCTGTTGCCACTCCCAAGTTCTATACTCCCTTTTCCTCTTGCTTGGGATGCACTGGTTGAAGATAAACTATGGTAGTTCGGGGTCGTCCAGGCCTTCTTGGTGTTAGCCATGCCTGGGGTTCTTAGAAGCCCCTTGGAACTTGTGCGACATCAGGAATATAAGGCAAGGACTTAGTCCCCATGCCATTGCAAAATCTCCAACCAAGGCAAATCCACTCAAGGAGAAACGGGGTAAGTATAGAATAATATGAGTACTTTTCTTGTTTTTATACTATGTATAGTTTTGTTATTTTAGTGATAAGTTCAGTGTTTATAAACTAACCGGGTCCCTTCTCTCCCCCCCCCCCCCCTCCTCACTTGCATGGACACTCGGGTCCAGTCAAAGCCTACCTATTGGGCCTTTCCCAATAGGAAATTAATTCAAAAATCGAGTCCGTGAAGGCAAAGCAAATAGCAAGGCGCGCACAAGGCCCAACCATGGGTGAAAATGGCTAAACTAGGGGCTTGGTACGCCCCTAGTCTAATTCTATTTCATTTCATTTGCATTATTTGTTTAAAGCTTTTGATGTACTTGTAACTCGCATCCAAACTCATATTATAGTGGAAAATGTTATGGTTAGAATTAGCCGTCTTAGGACAACGGTGCTCATATCATTTAGATGACTTGGTCCCCAATGAATTTTCAAAACCCGGAGCAAAATTCAACGGTTTTTTAAGCTAAGTATAAAATGAGATTTCATAAGCTCCTTTTAATATAACTTGATGTTTTAGACTCCAAACGGTCAAAAACGATTATTGGTAACAAAAGCATTTTTAGAGCGTAACAAAATTACAAACTCTTCTTTAAACAAACTTGTTTTTTTTCCTAAGTTTATACAAGAGTTTCTTTTTACAACTATTTGAAATAAATTTTGAGCCTCAGCCCACGGATAATCTCTAAAAAGGCAAATTTTGTATCATTTACGAGTTTTAGAAAAAGATGAACCAAATTCCATACTTAAACCTTTTAAAAAGGACAGAGATCGGATTGGATAAAAGGAATATGTATGCAACCCCTTTTTCTGAAAATTAAAACAAAAGTCAAGCTTTTTTTTTATATACTTACAAATTTTGGGCTAAGAAAAAGGCCAAAAAATGAGTATATACAGCCAAGATATACTCCTTTGGACACATAAAAACGCTCTTTTATGACATAAAAATCAAATTTTAATATAAAGTTCCGGATAAGACTGAACGTACCAAAACGGATCGACACGAGCCAAAGTATGAGTATGACATAAACTTAAAAGTTATAAAAATCAAAAACCTCTCCTTTCTCTTCAATTATGGAAAAAATATACTCCTTGTATATAAAAGGAGTCTATTTATACACGGATATTGTAAATCCGAAAACTACGATACCCTATATATAAGGGGGACATATTCAAACTCCTTCCAAAGAATGATATGTAAAAAATGATAGTTTTCTTTAAATGCGAGAATAAGCACTAAATAGACAGTTCAGGAAAATACTCATACTTTGAAATTCGAAGGTGAACCGTATAGTATAGATCCTTAATACTGGGGTGCCTAACACCTTCCCCAGGGGATCATCAGAACCCTTACCTAGAGCTCTGGATTATGAAGGTTTTTTCACGGTGTTTGAATAAACCCTTCAAAATCGGTTTTCCTAATTTCCTAAAAAATTTAGTGGCGACTCTTTTAAAACAAAGTCCGATAGAGCACCAATGAGTTCGTAGTAGCCCTTTTATGCCTTAACACCGCGTAAAAAGTGAACCGTTACAGATGGCGACTCCGCTGGGGACTGACTGGTTCTAACCATAAGGATTCCAAAATAATATGATTTTTATTTTCCTTAACTATCTATGTGTTTACTTCCTCGCAATTATTAACTGTCATTGCATGCATATCATAACTCCGCCGTTCCTGTAATTTATTTTACACTTTGTTCCAAAGGCAACTTCGCGGAGCAAGCGGTCGCTCCTTCACTATAAAACCAAAATTTTCTTTTAGAACCGTAATGAGGCTGGGTTGGTACGTGGTCGTCCAACAGTCCTAACGGTTCAGCCCCAGTTGTCCTCTCGGGTTCCCGGTTATTCGCAAAAAACCACTCTAGAAAAACTAGGATAGAGCCAAGCCAAATCCCCACTGAACTAGAGCATTTATACCTAGACGGGCCTTGGGTATCTCAGACCTACCTAAGGCCCATTAAGAGTGACTACTCTATGTTCGGACGGTCTATGACCCGAGAAACACCACATCTCATTTATGTGCTATGTGGAAACATGTTCGTGCCTATGTGATGAACCATTGATCCTACGGGGATGGGGGAATCTTAACCGTGTTTTATTTTGTAGATGGAACGAAGGATCCATTTTGACATCGTCACCGAGGCTCCAGAATTGTTGAGGGACTGGTATGAATGGTTGGGTGATACTCGAGAGAACGATCAGCGCATTTTTAGACACTTGCCCTCCATTATGACAATGAAAGGTCGCCGGAGGCGATAGAGGTATTGGCAGGCTATTAGGATGATAAAGAAATGCTATTACGTTTCGGTGATATTGAAATGACCCCTGCCCTAGAAGAGATCAGAGACGTCATAGACAACAAGGGAACCTGTCTGAGGAGGCGACACAAGCCGTACCACAATCTATTGTTTCTGCACAAGCCCACCGTCGGTGAGATCATGAGATTTCTTGCTTTGACCGAAGCACCCTGGGCGTAAGGGCCCACTGTCGCCTTTAGAGATCCAACGTGGAAATTGTACAACAATAAGGTAGATTATGAGACAGAGTTAAAGGATAGGCATACAATGGGAAAAGCGGTATTAACCTTAAGAAAGTAAATCATGTGAGTATTATGGCTTCTGTTCAAGTGTGAAACAAATAAGAATGAACGGTATTTCCACACAACAAGGGCTCAAGCGAAAGATTTCATAGTGAGGATACACCGGCGATGAGTGTAAGATTAGGATTAGGGGGAGAAGTGAATAATGGACTAAGATGAGAAGTCAAGTGAAATAGCCACCGCAAGCTAGTTATATGGACGCGAAGTTCCAATGTCGCATACCGGTTGGGGAAGCACCGTATAGGGAGAGCCTCAAAGGCAAAAACTACTTGAATCAGAATTTAATAATGTCGTTGCTAAGAGAAGGATGTGGAGCTAACAATAGAAAGGGATTGAAAACTATTTGGAAGCATGCGAATGCTTGACGGTAGCAACCTACAATGAAAAAGAATAGATGTGTACGATTATTTAGAAGAGAAAGTTTGTGGAGGATATGAGAATCTCAAGCTTAGAGTATCCCAAACGTAAAGGAATCAAGGCCGCGTCGCAAAGTAAATGGAGTAAGATGGATCTAAATGAGAAACTGAAGGTGAAGAAGATAATAAGAAATAAATTTGTGTAAGACAATTTCGTGGCACTAATCAAGGATGTATGTTGCAATTGTAAGGAATCATAAAAGCTATCTATGGAAATTGTCAGGCTAAGGTACTTAGTTCTCTACTGGGAGTTCGTTTTCCAACTTCCTAAGGCACGTTATGAACATGTATGTTAGACCTCTAAGGAAGATGAAGAGACCTGTCAGGGTGGCTTGGAATTGATATATCCAGATGGTCGTATGAAGCTTGCAAGAATGGGAGAGCAGTAAATTATTGGAATGTGGGAATTTCATTTTGAAGAGATTTATGAAGATTATTAAAAGACTCTATGAGAAGTTCTTGCTACCCTCTCAAATAGCTTTGGGGTGGTGAATTAAGAACTAAAAATGCAAGCTTGATGAAGATATTGTGAAGAATGCGTAAGCGAAAGAGATGAATTAGGAAGCAAAAGAAGATATGGAGTCCGGATATCCGCATTCATTTCCACCCCCAGGAGAGATTTAAGATGAGACGTCATTGTCCTCAGGTATGTAATGCTTTCTTTTGATGCTTTTTGATCGTGTATGGCCATGATTTCTTGTTGCTGTTATTGTTTCCCCGTGAGGCGATGTAATTTTGGGTTCTTTGTGACAAGATGGTAATGCCATATTATAGAGAAAACTCTGACAAAATTTTCGTAGAATTTCCGAGAACCTAACATTCGAGGACGAACGTTCCTAATGGAGGGAGAATGTTACACCTCCGACATTTCATGTCGTTGTGCTGTGGATGGACCAACGTGATTCTAAAATGTACATGAAGTCCCTACAAGTGGGAAAGGATATTTAATAATTCTAATTAAGATTCCAAAGACATTTGAGGCAAAAGAAGAAAGCTCGTCGGAGAAAGTTAAGGTAGTGTCTTGTTTGTGAGAATTTCGCATCGTTTGAGTTAAGCCTTGCTTAGCATCATTTTGAGGAATGGATATGAAGCCCTTGGATGGTTAATGAAGTATTATATGAGTGCCAAGAAGGTTTCATAAGGATTGGAGGTCAAACGAATCAATGAGAGAAGTTCAGGAAAAAGTGGGTTATACGACCACTTATACGGTCCGTATAAGGGGCCGTATAACAGTCACAGAATGGATCAGTCTCTGGAAGAATTATACCATCACTTATACGGACCGTATAAAATTATACTGACCGTATAAGTGTCCATATAAATCATGTCGGGTCAGATTTTTTTTAATTATAAATAGACAACCCAAGTTCATATTTCTCATTTTTTTGAGTAGTAAATTAGCTTGAGTTATGATTCTTAGTATACCACGAGTATAAGTTTGTTGTGGATGATACTAGTGACGTTGAGGGAGTATTATATGAAAATGAATATGGTATTATGTTGTAGTTATGGTTATGAATGACTTTGAAAAGGGGTTTTGAGGATTGAACAATGTTTAACTTGAAAGTCTATTGATTATGATATTATGGGTGTTGCTATTGATGTTTGGGAGTTGTTTAAATTATGGAGAAAGTTGTTGAAACAAAGGAGTCTTTGCCCAATTTTCGTTAGGACGTAGTCGCTTTAGTTTGGACTTAAGCTTGCTTTAAATGATCTAATTTGGTACGACTTCTCTTGAACGTAGAGTTGCGGGCTTGGAAGGAGAACGTTTAGTCGTCAAGAAGACGTAAAGGTATGTTAAGGCTAGTCCTCTTTCTTTCAAAGGCATGACTCCTATACTACGATTTCCTACATACTTCTATGACCCTTTTGCATTCCAAAGGTTGAGAGTTAAAGATTCTTAAGAACTTCTTATGAGAAAGAGATGAGATGTTTTCTATGATGATTATGATGATGGCGATTTTAATGCTAGAAGTTTCCAAGCTTATGGTTGCAAAGATATTATGAGATAATTGAGCTTATCCTATGATTTTCTTGATTTCACTCATTGTTATGCTCTCATCTTATGTTACTTGTTCCTTCGAGGTGAGATGTGGTGATGATGATTATTCCATAAAGTAATCGGAGGTCACCGACCTTACGTCACTCCGATATGATTGTAGCTTTAATTGGGCTCACATGCATGCTTATTTTTTTTATATGATTACACCGGGCCTAGTTGGCCGGGCAGACACCACTACGCTGGGCGTAAGTGGGCGGCTTATGGATGATGATAGTTACATCGGGCCTAATTGGCTGGGCAGTCACCACTAGTGGGTGGCGTGAGATGACTATCCCGGACGCGGGCTAGTGATAATATATGACTCAGACAGCTTACTTATATATATGTGTGTGTTATGATGTGGTTTTAAAAGTAAAAGTTAGCATGCATGGCATCCGCCTTGAGAGGCAATCATATGTGCCGGTTATCTCTTTATCTCATGTTCCTTATCTCTTTATTATATCACTATCCATGCCTTACATACTCGGTACATTCTTCGTACTGACGTCCCTTCTTTTGTGGACGCTGCGTTTATGCCGCCAGTAGAGAGGGAGACCATCGATCTAGGAGCATTATCGGCGGATACACGGGCAGCACTTCACTTCTCCGGAGTTGCTGTTTATTGGTATATTCTTTTGTGTTTATATTTGGGGCATGGCGGGGTCGGTTCCCGTCCTCATGACTTTTAGTACTCTAGTAGAGGCTCGTAGACATATGTGGGTAGTAGATATCTTATGATCTCTTTAGTATGTGTTTTGTATATCATTTTGTAGCCTCGTGGGCTTATACATTGTACACATATGTATATTTTGAGGAGTGATGGAAGATCATTTCATGGTACGCTTTGTTTGAGAATTGTGGTGATCTAAGTTGAAGACGATGATGAGTGGTGCTCCGTAGGCTAGCTCCGGGTACTCGTCATGGCCCTCTAGCTGGGTTGTGACAAAAGTGGTATCAGAGCAGTTCGTCCTAAGGTGTGTCTGCGAGCCGTGTCCCGTAGAGTTTTGTTCATGAGTGTGAAGCGCGCCACACTTATAAATAGGAGGCTACGGGGCATTTAGGAATGATTGACCTTCCTTCTTATCGTAGATCGTGCGATAGAGCCATGATATAAGAATTCCCTTTTCCTTAACCATGCGCTATGATTTCAGTAAAGCCTATGAAAGAAAAAGCTACGGCGCACTAGAAAGGGCAAGACGGTGGCCGAAAGAAGGAGCGAACGGGCCGCCTACGGGGAATGGAGGAGGGGCGAGTCCCCGGTTAAGGACCTTTTTCGGTTCTCTCATGCTTCGCCCACTTTGGAGGAGAAAAAAGGAGCCTCAACCTTAGCTCCAGCACCGGTTCCTCCTTTCGGATGCCTCGGCCAAGAGATGAGACGGAGCCGTCCCTTTTGTTGACCCAGTTAGTAGCCGCTCAAGCTCAGCGGCAGGCTGTAGGCCATGGTGACAGGGGTTGGAGGAAGAGGGTCAGGTCTTCAGGGTTTGACCGCAAGTTCAGAGGTGCCCCGAGGCAGCAATTCTCTAGGCACTCAGCTCGTGCAACAGCTAGTGTACCTCTACAGTTTTCTGGACCTAGGGTTGATAGATCTACTTATTTGGGGCCAGTTCAGAGTTCTAGAGCTTTCAGATCCCAGAACAGGGATGATTCAGGCCAGATGAGATTATCTATACCACGATGTACTCAGTGTGGTAAGCCACATTCTGGATCGTCTTTGCTTGGGTTTGGATGTTTGTTATGCCTGTGCTCGACCGGGCCATATCAGGCGCGACTGTCCATCGATGCGTGATAGAGATAAGATTCGGCCCACGGGATTTGCATGGCGGATCTTCATCATCGACGCCCCCACGAGACAAAGCTTGCGGACACCCCGACAGCCGTGGCGAGGTAGAGGGGAGCATCGAGGTTCGAGTGGTCCTCGGCGTCGCGCTTTATGCACTAGCGGGACCACAAGATCTTGAGCCTTCCCCTGATGCTATCACAGGTATATTATATATTATCGGTGTCCTCTTATGACATATATGCATTGATTGATTTAGGGTTTACTTCGATATATATATATATATACATATATATATATATATATATATATATATATATATATTATATATATATATATCACCGTATTGGGGTGAAACTTGAGCCAATCAGACATTTTTAGGTGTCTATACCTGTTGGTGATCCAATAATAGCTAGAAGTATGATTTATGAGTAAGTGGACCTCCGTGAAGGGAGTTGATTGACATAATGCTTAGAAAAAAAATGGAATTTTAGAAAGGGTGTTCAGGTACAACTTATGAGACAAGCCTTATTACTTTACATTCTTTTATAGTAATCAGCCCTACGCGGTTAAGTTGTATATCATATGTGTTTCTATATGTGGCCTCCTAAGGCATGAGATGTGTTTTCTATGCTGTGTGCAGGTTTGGGATTGTTAAGTTTACAAAGGAAACTCTGCCCAAATCCTTCCAGGAATCTAAGGGAAATCGTAGAGACTTTAGGTAGGACTATGGCAAGAAGAAAGAAAGGGCCCAGCAGCTAGTGATTGGAGACGAAGTTAGTAGCCAAATGCGAGATAAGTGTAGCAAGTATGTATTAAGCTGAAAGGAACGATGATTAGGTCAGGATAGAGTAAGAAACATGAGAAGGGAAAACGATGTGCTTGGGGTAGGAAGAAGTTTTATATACTAAGGAGAATTTAAGAGACAAGCATTCCAGAAGAAGTTACAAGTTAGAAGAATTTGGCTAGCCCTCTTATGCCTTGGAAGATTGAGTTATGAAATGAACTTGATATATATACGTATGGGTTGATGCATGTAACACTTATTCGGATTACTAAGTTAGACTTCTCCCGATGATTATAGCGGGAGAAAATTTTTCATGTCACTAGGAGCCAGCCTTATTGGCCTCGGTGAGACCTCAAGGAAATGGATCAAAAGAGATGTATTCGCAAAAGCTCCTGCCTGGCAATTGGTTGACATTATGACTGCAGTTGTATTCTGTGTTATAGTTCAGGTTAATTATCCAGGAATCTACTCGAACGGTTACATGACAAGAGCTTGTTATTATTGATACGAAGGGAAGCGAAATCAAGATAGGGCTGATCAACGAGACAAAAGAATGATAAGTGATGAATGCTCGGTATGTGTGATGTGTGCAGAAGAAAAAAAAAGAAGAGAGAGAAAGAAGGGAAGAAAGAAAGACATTTTGGAAACAGAGAAGGAAGGGCAAAAGTGAGGCGAATAGAAGAAAGGTCTACTAGAGTAGAAACCCGATAAACAAAGGGTGGAGGAGAATCAAACCCTGTAGATATTCTAACACTAAGTAGGAATGTTAATAGGAGTCATATAGTGATTGAAATTTTGAATCATGCTGTGAGAACGGTGTGGCTGATTGAACGATGACAAGAAATATGGAACCATTTGTTGAGTAAGATATTTTATGCACGAGGAGTGACTTTGCACAACATCTCTCCAAAGAATTCTAAAAGGACCATGTGTTACCCTGTTATTAATATGTTAAGATGGCAGGGGACAATACTCCTATGGTAGTGTGAACTGATCAGAGAAGAGTATGAAAGGATTGATGTTGAACCTTAAGTTACAGTTTATCAAAAAGAAGTCAATGGTACTCTAAAATATGCTTAGAACGATTGTCCTATGAACGAAATCATTCGAGAAAAAGGATGAGAAGTAAGACAAAAGAAGAAACAAGGTTTGATTGTGAATGATCAATGGACTGACTTTATATGTATGTCAAGATAGCAACGAATGAAATTGCATTAGCGATGAGTTACGCAGTAAAGGTCTCAAGGGAAGATTATTGAGAAAAGATAAGTCAAGAAAGGGAGTGGTTATGAGCTATATCGATGGGAAATGACTAATGGCAAGACGATCTGTGGGTCTTAGCAGGATTGAGGAAAGAAGCATAGGGCTAAAGGCAATTCCCTCATGGTTTAATAGCTATAGCAATTAGACAGTAATAAAAAGAGATAATCAAGGAATTAGTATTCGACTTTCCGAGGCAATGTGGCAAGCTAAGGTGTAAGAATGACATGAAAAAAGATATGGGCCGTATACTGGAAGAGGGGCAGAAAATCCAACGTGGCAATTGTACAACAATAAGGTAGATTATGAGACAGAGTTAAAGGATGGGCATACAATGGGAAAAGCGGTATTAACCTTAAGAAAGTAAATCATGTGAGTATTATGGCTTCTGTTCAAGTGCGAAACAAATAAGAATGAATAGTATTTCCAAACAACAAGGGCTCAAGAGAAAGATTTCATAGTGAGGATACACCGGCGATGAGTGTAAGATTAGGATTAGGGGGAGAAGTGATTAATGGACTAAGATGAGAAGTCAAGTGAAATAGCCACTGCAAGCTACTTATATGGATGCGAAGTTCCAATGTCGTATACCGGTTAGGGAAGCATCGTCTAGGGAAAGCCTCAAAGGCAAAAACTACTTGAATCAGAATTTAATAATGCCGTTGCTAAGAGAAGGATATGGAGCTGACAATAGAAAGGGATTGAAAAATATTTGGAAGCATGCGAATGTGACAGTAGTAACTTACTGATGAAAAATAATAGATGTGTACGATTATTTAGAAGAGAAAGTTTGTGGAGGATATGGGAATCTCAAGCTTAGAGTATCCCAAACATAAAGGAATCAAGGCCGCGTCGCAAAGTAAATGGAGTAATATGGATCTAAATGAGAAACTGAAGGTGAAGAAGATAATGAGAAGTAAATTTGTGTAAGACAATTTCGTGGCACTAATCAAGGATGGATGTTGCAATTGTAAGGAATCATATAAGCTATCTGTGGAAATTGTCAGGCTAAGGTACTTAGTTCTCTACTGGTGCCTGAAGATCAATACATTCCGAGAGGCCTGGGAAATACAGGTCATCCTGGTAAACCCCCCCATTGTGAGATAGATAAGCGGATAGAGTTCATTTTCCAACTTCCTAAGGCACGCTATGAACACGCATGTTAGACCTCTAAGGAAGATGAAAGACCTATCAGGGTGGCTTGGAGTTGATATATCCAGATGGTCGTATGAAGCTTGCAAGAATGGGAGAGCAGTAAATTATTGGAATGTTGGAATTTCATTTTGAAGAGATTTATGAAGATTATTAAAAGACTCTATGAGAAGTTCTTGCTACCCTCTCAAATAGCTTTGGGGTGGTAAATTAAGAACTAAAAATCATGTCAGGTCAGATTTTTTTTAATTATATATAGGCGACCTAAGTTCATATTTCTCATTTCCCACATTCTCCACAACTCTTGAAGGCTCTAGAACATTCTCCATGCCATATCAACACAAACGCAAGGGAAATCAAAGATTAATTACCAAGAATTAAGAGAATCAAGTATGGAGAGGCCCTCTAGGGTTTGTAGAAGTCAAGAAATCTTTTGGTATTGAAGTTGGGATTTCTCTCAAGTGAAGTATATGCATCCAAAGTTCATCCTTATGTGATCAAAGGTGAGTTTCACATCTGTTTCATGTTATTAGGAGTATTTGAGTGGTTGAATGACTTGGACGAGAGAAGAAATTAGAATATGAAGCTCAAATATGGATTTAATGATATTCTTAAGTAGTAAATTAGCTTGAGTTATGATTCTTAGTATACCACGAGTATAAGTTTGTTGTGGATGATACTAGTGACGTTGAGGGAGTATTATGTGAAAATGAATATGGTATTATGTTGTAGTTATGGTTATGAATGACTTTGAAAAGGGGTTTTGAGGATTGAACAATGTTTAACTTGAAAGTCTATTGATTATGATATTATGGGTGTTGCTATTGATGTTTGGGAGTTGTTTAAATTATGGAGAAAGTTGTTGAAACAAAGGGAGTGCTGCCCAATTTTCGTTAGCCCTTAGTCGCTTTAGTTTGGACTTAAGCTTGCTTTAAATGATCTAATTTGGTACGACTTCTCTTGAACGTAGAGTTGCGGGCTTGGAAGGAGAACGTTTAGTCGTCAAGAAGATATATATATATATATATCTGTGTGTGTGTGTGTGTACGTGTTATGATGTGGTTTTAAAAGTAAAAGTTAGCATGCATGGCATCCGCCTTGAGAGGCAATCATATGTGCAAAGATATTATGAGATAATTGAGTTATCTTTATCTCACTTGTTCCTTATCTCTGATTATTATATCACTTATCCATACATACATACTCGGTACATTCTTACCGGAGTGTCGGCGTCCTACGCCGGGCTTTTTGTGGACGGGCTCGTTCATGCCCGCGAGGTGAGACGAGGAGACGCGGGATGTCCGGATCCTAGGAGCATTATCTTATATAACGGATACATAGGAGCCTCACTTCTCGGCATCCGTAAGAGGGCAATCTTTGTTTATTGGTATATAATCTTTTGTGTTTATATTTGGGGCATGGCGGGGTCACTGTCCGTCCTCATGACTTTCGGCACTACTCTAGTAGAGGCTCAGAGACATATGTGGGTAGTAGATATCTTATGGTCTCTTTAGTACGTGTTTTGTATATCATTTTGTAGCCTCGCCGGGCTTATACATTGTACACATATGTATATTTTGAGGAGTGATGGAAGATCATTTCATGGTACGCTTTGTTTGAGAATTGTGTTGATCTAAGTTGAAGACGATGATGAGTGGTGCTCGGTAGGCTAGCTCCGGGTACCCGTCATGGCCCTCTAGCTGGGTCATGACAGTGTTGTTGGTTTGCTGCATGACAAGTTAGTAGTATTACAGTTACAGAGGAAGATCTACCGAAATTCCCATAAGATCTTTGAGAGTTTAACATTCGAGGACGAATGTCTTTAAAGGGGGGGGGGGGGATGTTACACCGCGAAAATTTTTCGCGTCGTTTGCGTCGTAAGTACACTTATGTAAGCTCAGAGAGGTCATGGAACTCTTATAAGATTAAGGAATACCTTTAACAAGTGCTAAGAAAGTTTCTAAAGGTTTCGGGATCAGGCGAATCAAAGAAATTAAGTTTGTTGAAATTTTAAAAGACTTGGCAGAATTTTGGACAGGAAATTCTTGTCCAACTTGAGGAAGGTGTATCTCCTAGAATGTGAGGAGTTATGGAATGCATAATCAATGTAAATTGAAGTTAATGGAGTCTAGTTTCCAATGGAACAAACCGTTTGTCGATACGACATCGGAGTAGAAAGTTATGGGCGTTTCAAGATAGGCTGCCACATGGCTTCTCTGCGGGCCTATTTGGAAGGCGATGGAACCAACCTTCAAAGGGTATAAATACCCCCATTACGCTCATTTTATCATCATTTTACACTCTCTTGAGCTCTAGAAACCTCCATAAGCATTTCTAAAACACTTCTAACCCTTAGATTAAGAATTCAACAAGATTACACTAAACTAGTTCATGAAAAGAGATTCTTCTTGCTTCTACTTGATGTTGTAGTGAGTTTGGTCTTGAAGCAAGTTGTGTGAGTTGAAGTTCTTCAAGTATAAGGTATGTTATTCATCTTGACTTTGATATTGAGTTGTTGTTGGAGGAGTTTAATGGTTTAAAGTGAAGGGAAACATAGTATAAAAGTCGTAGTTTGATATGTTGATGTTGTTGGCTTATGGGCTAATTTTTGAAGGATGTCTTGGACGGATTTGTATATGTTTGTCATGTAGTATCTTGATTATGTTATTGTTAATGTTGTTATTGATGTTTGGGAGCTGTTTTGGAATTGGTTGGAGTAGATAATATAAGGGAAATGTTGTCTGAATTCCGTTAACTTATTAACTAGCTAAGTGTGAGTGTGGAAGTGTTCCTATGGCCTGATTATTGTATGAATCATCTTGGATGTAGATTTGCAGGCTTGGAAGGCTTGGAAGGTAGACTTTGAGTGGCTAAGTAAGCAACAAGGTATGTTAAGACTGTCCCTTTCTTTGCTAAGGCATGATTCCATTGCTTCGAGCTTACACAAAGTATGTCCATAATGATTCCTCTCTTATAAATATTAGAAGCATATGTTCTTGATGTTCATATGATATTGTTGATGCTTATCTCATGATTATGGTAATTGATCTTATTATTGATGTTGATCTCATCTTATGATTATTGCTCCTTCAAGGTGAGATATGTCCATGATAATAGTTCCATAATGATAATCGGAGGTTTACCGACCTTACGTCACTCCGATAGAGTCATAGCTTTTATTTGGGCTCTCATGCATGCTTATATATATATGTAGCTATTTTCTCACACCGAGCCGCGCTATAGTTTGCCGGATGCGACATCTATTATGCAACCACTGATCAGTTGGGTTTTCACACCGAGTCCCGAAAGAGCCGGGAATGCTTCATACCGAGTCAAAGGGCTGGGTACGTTATGATGATAGCACCGAGCCTATATGGACAGTACGGTATATATATATATATATATATATATATATATATATATATATATATATATATATATATATATATGTATGTATGAAAATATTTTTTTTTTCTAAAAAGGCAAGCATGCGTGACATCCGCCTTAGAGCATTGGTACATGTTGATCTCTCTTATCTTATGTTATCTCCCTATTTTCATTATGTTGTTATTTATGCCTTACATACTCAGTAAATTATTTGTACTGACATCCTTTTGTTTGTGGATTCTACTTTCATGCCCGCAGGTAGACAGGGAGACAGTTCAGACTCTTAGGCGGCTATCTCAGCGGTTGTACAGGAGCACTCCACTTGTTTCGGAGTTGCAGTCCAGTTGCTATGATCTTTTTGTGTATAGATGGGTATGGCGGGTCCTGTCCCTTCCTTATTATGTTATGTACTCCAGTAAAGGCTCATAGACAGATATGCATAGTTAGATGTCTTATGGTCATCTCTGTTTATATTCTGTTATATCACTACTACGAATAGCCTTGTTGGTATGTGTACTTGGGATTAGCTTGATGATGTATGTATATTATATTTTGGGCACGTGTCCTTTACTGCTAATGATATTTATGAGTTATCTATATGGCCCACTTAGGTATGACTAAGAGATACATGTAGGGCTGGGCGTTCGGTCGGTTCGGTTCGGTTTCACAAATTCGGTTCGATTTTTTGATTTTTGATTTGTAAAAAATAGAACAAAGCGAACGAAAAGTAACTTCAGTTGATTCGATTTTGCAATTTCGGTTTGGTTTATTCGGTTCGGTTTATTTGGTTTAGATATGGAAACTTTCCCACAGCCACAAGTAGGTGTTTGGACAATTTCAAGCAATTTTTAACAAACATAAGCTAAAATTAGAGCAATGTTTTCTAAGCTCGAGGAAACAAAAAGAAACGACCTTGTGTATTAGTACATCTGAACAGGAGCAAAGCCGTCACATATAAAGACCGGAAAGAGACATACAATACATATATATATGACACAGTCACAACACTGGCCATATACATTAGCTAAAAGGGCTACTAATTGGGTTGGATATTTTATTTTGGGATTGGGATTTGAGCCTCTTTAGTTTATTATTTATGGACAGAAGCCCAACATTTACGTGACTTGTCACCCTTCTAAGAGTTTGAACATAATTAACACAACTTTTAAAATTCCTCAAAAATAGCAATTTTTATTACCTTTTTAAAAATATTAGAAAACAAAGCTCGCGGATAATTAGAACATGTAAAAAGTGTATCCCACTAAACTAGGATCGATTTATATTTTCTTCATGTTTATCATATTTTCTCTCTCCCTATTTAACTTATGCACTCCCTTAATATGTGTATATATATATATATATATATGTTCTATGCATATTAATGTATTTATATACATGTATAATTCATCTTTAGAGGTATACTAATGTATATTATACATAGTATAATTTAACATCTACTATGGTATTAAGGTTTAATATTAAATATACCTGACATAAATATAATATACATGGTATAATTCATTTTTAGATGTATATTGATGTATTTTATACATAGTAAATAAATATAATATACGATTAAATCATATTCTTAAATTGAAAGGAAGTAGGAACACAATTGTTGGTGTGGAAGATAAATTTTTTAGCAAAAATGTAGGAAGAGAATCAAGGTTGTTAATGAGTGGCCATAATCTTGCCCAACTACATTCTTTTAATAGAGGAATCGTTACAATATGTAATTCCTCACTGCCATTCAATGTTGATTAAATAATTATGCTAAAGTTTTGTAAATATTTTTCTATTATTGTATAGTTATGTTTTTTTCCCGAATATATATATATATATGTGTGTGTTTCAAGAAAAAAGTGGCTTGTCAAAATTAAATTTTGCATAAACCGAAAACCGAACCGAATTTTTAAAATCTTATAAATTTAAACCGAACCGAACCGAATAAACCAAAAAACCGAAACCGAAATTAACTTCGGTTTGGTTCGGTCGGTTTTTTCAATTTGAACCGAAATATGCCCAGCCCTAGATGCATGTATGTGATGCTCGGTAGGTTAGCTCCGGGTACCCGTCATCGTCCTCCGGTTGGGTCGTGACAGATTGTATGACGTTGAATCTGATTTGTGCATTGTTCGCTTGATTTCCAAACATTGGTTGTGTTGCCTAAGCCCTCGTGATTATCATATGTTGAGTTTGGCATTCATGTATGGCATTTCATTCCGTATCCCTTATGGTAACTTGTTGATGTGAGCGGAAATTGACAAAAGAAACATGGCATTGTTGATGGAAAACATTATGGTAATATTGATGAAAGGAAATGAGAATCTGTGATCCGAGGTTGATACCGGAGCGGAATGCGTTGTACTTACAGCTCGAGGTTTCTTGCCGGGACGAGGGTGTACACGGACTTTGCGGGTCCCTCATCGGTCATGACTATTGAGACGTAGAGGTTTATGTCCATAACATGTTTGTACAGGATAGAGGTATTGGCCATTACATTTCATTCCATTCATCTGCATTGCACTTCACATCGTTGATGTTTTCCTCTATCTTATTTACTCCTGGTTGTGGATTGCTTAAATGATTATTAGGTTGCATGGTTCTTACTTGGTGAGGTGAGGACATTGAGGATTTAGAAGTTGACTTAGGTCATGATCTGAGCATAGAGGGACTTTTCTATTCGATAATTTTGATATGTGTGTTGATGTGCTAGTTCCAAGTTTGATTGCCTATCATCTTTATCTGTTAATTCCTGCTTGTTATATGCATTTTCTAATCCTTGTCGGCCTATGATACCTATAAGTACATGTGTTTGTGCTCATGCTACTCTTTCTACACCCTTCTTGGGTGTAGAGTTGTTCCGATTTTTTAATTCGAGATTCAGCTAGATTCCGAGGACTTTGTGGAATGGTCGGTAGAAGCTACTATTCGGGAATCCGCATTTCCAGAGTTCCTCTATTAAGTTTTTGTTTACTTCTTATTCTAAGAAGAAGTTGTATATCCTTTTGAGTCTGTAACTTTCCTTCAAGTTGTATATTTTAGAAGCTCTTGTACGTGTCTAGACTCGATTTTGGGAAAATGGTATAATCGATAATAGTGTTTCTTCCGTTTGATCTTGTTATTTTAACTGTGTTATGAAATGGATTGATTTATTGTATCCTTATGAGTTGTGCTTAAGTAAGTAGATGGATTTCTTTTGGAAAGGATTCGCCCACCAAGAGGGTTAGTGTGGATGCCCACATGACCCGTGATTTAGGTCGTGACACTAAAATACTTTAAACTACACAGCTGTTTTTTCGGTGACTTAAAATAACAAATGTTTTAGAGGTTCAAGGGTATGCAAGTTTTATTGTAATGACAAAATAGTTCAAGATACTAAATAATTTACTCGTGAATATTATCAAAGCGCCAAACAAGAACAATAAGTAATGAAATAAACTATAGAGAATAAAAGAGAGTAAGTGATTCTTATTAGATTGTCTACGACGTAATTGTCTAGCAACGTCACTGGAAAAGTGAAAACTGATGAGCTTAAGAGCTTGAGTTACAATTGAGAGAGTAATAACGTCATTATGATGAAAATCGGATGGGATCATAGGGTAAATTAAGAAATATTTTATAGCCCAACTCTATAGGTAAGGTCTTGCCCGATTCATGTCCCTTGTTATGATCCATTTTTGCATGTTGTAGTCGTTATATATGTACGTAGGTGACTTTATAAAACTGTTGCATCCATCGAATATCGGATTCCTCGAGTACGGGTATAAATTGAACTTATTTTGACTGGACATTCCATGCTTTTGTTGCTATTGCTCCGGAGTTAAATGGCCTTGCGTTGTTGCACCAGAGTCTTGTTGGATAAGAACAATCTTACCAAGCTTGATTTAGTTCTACGCCCGTATTACTGTCGGTGCACTAAGTCTGACTGGACCTTGACCGGCTGCCACGTGTCATTTCCAAATCCATCCATCTATCAAATCTGTATTTTGACCCATACAACAACCTTTCGGCAATAATTTATTATCTATTTCTACTAGCCATAACTTCTTACAAAATGATGCAGTCGAACACCTCTCTATAATGACAGTATTTGTCTGAAAATTCCATAATTTCTGATACGATGGTCTTCTTATGTATGTATCTATCGTTTGATGTTTAAATCTCATTTATTTATAATAAACAAAAGTACGCAAAAAATTTGTTTTATTACTTTTATTTTATAAACGAAAATAAAATACTTATTAATTTTAAATTTCAATTGATTTTCATATTTCATTAATTAAAACTTTAAAAGACAAATAAATTACTAATAAATTCATAACTAGTTGTATCTTACGGGTAAAGAGTTAAAATCTAAAGAACATATACATTTAAATTAATTATAAATTTAAATATTTCAAGTTTAACGTAAGAATTCTTCTATAATTGTGGGTTGGAAGAATTCTTTTACAATTCAATGGGTTGGTTCGTAAATTCCAATCTCTTATTGATAGTATTACTCTTGAATTTTTGAAGACTTTTGTTCAAGCTTTCAGCTTGTTGAAGACTTTTGTACAAATTTTCAGCAAAAAAGAATTCAATAGTTTTCTCTCGAAGGTTGTCTAAGGGTTTAACAGTTGACTCTTCTATCTCACCTTAAGTAGCAATAGGTTGAGGGTCTTCATGACATTAATGATGATTGTTGTAAATATTTTAATATTTTATTTTATACATAATATATTTCTTACAAAATGTTATTACACTATATTTGAGTATGACTGTTATAAAGAGGTAATTTTACAGTATATCGCTATAATGAATGTCACTGTTGTTATAAGTAGAATGTTGTTAGAGAAGTAAAATATAACATGAAAAATTTGTTCTGAAAAAAATCAGGCCGTTACAATAAAATGTTTTAGCGAATGAGAATTATGGAGAGATTCGACTATAGATACATATGTTTTATGAGCCTGTTTGGATTAGTTTGAAAAAAAGTAGCTTTTAAGCATAAGTGTCTAAAATACTTTTAAGTACTGAAAATTATTTTATAAATAAGCAATTACGTGTTTGGATAAAAGTGCTTAAAGAGTTTTTTAGAAGTAAGGGTAGTATTAGAATTAACAGAAAATATAAGGGATAAAAGGGTAAAGTTGTTGGTCAAACCAAAATGGCTTTCAAGTCAAAACAAAATAAGTTGGGGTTGAACAACTTCTTGATTTTGGCTTATTTTAAGCACTTTTTAATTTAATTTAAGCGGTTTTCTATTTTTGACAAACACTCAAATAAATTAAAAATAGCTGAGAAGCTGATTTGATCAACTTATTGTTTACCCCGAAATCGGATAACCAATTGAATTTGTAAGTGGGTATAGGATATGTGCTTGGATCTTGGTATGTATGAAATGGGGAGAGTATGTATTCAAAAGTTCCTTAGTGAAAAGGCTAATAATGGCGATTTATTTGCGAATATAATCGCGTGCGGACAGTATGGAATACTCGATGGATTAAATCACACTATAAACTTGAACAAAACAGCCTTGGCCGAATCAGAAATTGAAGAGAAAAATTGTATATATAAGCTACTCTATTACAAGTGTTCTTAGAAAACATGAAGGAGCCAACCCCCACATAGGAGGGGGATCCCCCATATTTATAGTGTTGCCTCCATGGGCTTCGTACAATGTGAACTAATAAAATAATAACAAGGACAAACTCGAACGGATTTGGTGGGATTAGGCCCGACGGCGCCGTCTGACACACGCATGGTTGGTAGTTGACCATGACAGGACGCTACTGACGCGTGGCTTAGTGCAACGGCTATTCGGACCAACGGTTGCTCGGGACAACAGCTATACGGGACAACGGCCACGGACTCTCGGAGCGACGGACTTGGCGCGTTTCGATGCCGAGGAGAGAGGCTCGTTTTACTCCGATACTGCACCTCTTCCCGAAAGGAAAGGGTAACATCCGTGTATTCCTACTCCTTTCTATCTCCGGTTTGGACCATATCCGGTTTTAACCGTATACGAGATAACCCCCTCACTTCCGCATCGCCGATCCATCGGAATAACGGGGAGTGAATAACTTTTGAAACCGGTGATTCGGCTAGCTCGTTCTTATCTCCGCATTTTGGCGGGAGTCAATACGTAACGCCTCCCCTTTTATTGGCCACGTGTCTTTCCTCGAATGGTCGGCCCCTGTCAACCGCCTCTTGCCAGTCGTTTCGAGTCGCTTCTCATTAGTGACGGGGCACGTGGCGAAATCTGATTGGTCGTCCTCGGTAACCGTTCCTCTTCCATGCCTATATAAGGCCCTTTACCCCTTCATTCTACCACTTTTACGCTTCGTTATTCTTCTACTTCTCCTTATTCCTGCGTTCTTTCGTCTTCCCCATAAACAATCGTCTTCTCATTTGATTTGCTGTTCGATCCATCGCTTCATATTTTGTGAAAAAAGAATCGATTTTGCCATCATTTTCTCAAACGTTTTGGTTCGAGCGTCGCTGTTTCGCCGTCCTCGACTTCGTTTCTTCACTTTCCCCAAGTTCTATTTTCGAATCCCCTTCTTTCATACTTCCAAGATGTCCGAATCTACTTCCCATGATGCTTCACCGACGTCACCGGGCTCCGGGACTGTTTACCCGGCTAGAATCGAGCTCACGGCTTCGGATATTATACCGGCCAAGTTCAGTTTTAACAAGGATCTCGAGGTCGACAAGACGTCCTCTGTTTCGGACAGGGGATACGATGTGAGGCGATACCCTTCATCGATTACCGAGGAGAAACTCGATGTAGTCCGGGCCGACTGCGGATGGGACACCCGCCGTGTAAGAGTTTTTGCACCGGGCTCGGATGAATCTATCACTGATCACCGAGAAGGGTTCTTGTTCGTATATACCTACCCTTTTACCCTCAAGATCGATCCCCCGATTGATCCGGTCATTCTTGATATGTGCCGGACCTATGGTGTGACTTTGGCACGACGATCGGCCCGATCGTTGCGTGTCTCCGATTATTAGCCAACAACGCCTTGTAGAAGGAATTACGCCGGGCCACTTGATACGCGCGTACTCCCCGAGGGTCTTCGGGGCGGCGTAATAAAACTTGTCAAGCGCGGCGGAACCCTTTCTTCTCGAAGATGGACGAAGACCGGACAAGGCCCGGTTAGAGCGATATGTGAAAACCGAGGACATCATCCCCGCCGACTACATGCCCTTCCCGGAGAAATGGAATGATAAGCGTAAGTTCGAATCTTTGGGCAGTCATTTTTACGCATTTAGTCATTCTTTTGCCCCTCTTCGATCTCGTTGCCTTATTGCTTTCTCTTTGCTTTTATTCGGCCAACGGATACGTTCCTCCCGTTATTCGCGATACGAGCGACCGGGTCCCGCGCTCCTCTCCGCGCCCCACCGCGAGAATCGAACATGGGCTCACTTTGTCTCGTGGTAGGTGGGCGGCGCAAAACCATGGTAATATTTTTATTCCCTTTCATGTTTTGTTGTGTTTTCCACCGCCCGTGGCCTTTTGAATTCTCAACCTTCGCTCTTTTGCTTTCGTCTTTCGAGTTTGCCCAAGGGCTCGGTGGCCTCGAGGCTCGATCCCGGAACCGCTTTGTCCCGCACCGGCATCCGAGTTTGACACGGCGGGTTCTTCCCGTGTTCTTTGACGATGCCGCAAAAAGAAAAAGGACTTCCGAAAAGTCGCCGACACCAAAAAGGAGAGAAGGCAAGGAGCGTTGCCCGCCTTGCCATGGAAGAGGCCGAGCCCGACATCTTCGTTCGGAGAGTCGGTCCCCTCCGTGGCCCCAATACCGAGGAGGCGGTCTCCGTTCCGCCCTTCCTTCTATCGGCGAAGGTCCGTCAGCTCTCGCTCCACATTCAAAGGGAAGAAATACTTTCACCGGTTCCTCTTTCTACGATTGGACTTTGTCGACATTTCGTGCGAAACTTCTTTCGGAAGATACTCCCCTGCAAAGGAAAAGATCCGGAGAAGCGATTGCTGCTGAGGCCGGTGCGGCAGCTATGAACCGGAGATCGAAGCCCCTACAGGCGTTCGTCCGTCTCCCGGGTATGAGCCTGCCGTGACTGCGGAGCCCCTGGCCTTTGCCGTGTACCGAGGGCGCTCCAAGTTCATCCACCCCCGCTTCTCGCGTGTGGATGATTTTGACGATATGTTCTCGGGGACTCTCTCCCTCCACTTGCGGTGGGCCGGCTTCGGTCATCTTCCTATTCCTCGGGCCACGAGACCGGCCGATCGGGCCTCCGAGTCCGGGCGCCGTGAGGCTTGGTGAATATTTTCCCCGCCCGAGCGTGGAGCCAAGGAGAACCCGATCGCAGCAGTCACCGTCCCCGGCGACCGTAACTTCTTCTCTCGTCCGTGGCGTGGCGAGCTATTTACGTCCCCTCATCTCGGATTCGGACGGACGCAAATGACCGGGTCCCGCGCGTTCTTATTAACGAGGTATGCGTGCGGGCACCCGGGTAAGATTTTTAGCCACTTTTGCTCATTTTTATTCTCGAATGCCATCTTGCTTCGCCTAAGTTTTTCGGTTTGTTTCATCCGCAGCGTGGTGCTGGTCAATAAGGCCTTCACCCGTGCCCAACATGAGATAGACGATCTTCGGGGCCAACTCGATGCCTGTGGCCGGGGCGAGAAATACAAACACTTTTCTTTGGGAGAAGGAGGAGAATTAAACCGCGGCCGTGCTTTGGCCAACCTTCGCCCGGCTCGATACGGTCAAGGAGGAAACCGCCGCTTTGAAGAGTGATGCGGCTGCCATGACCGATTATAATCGGAACCTCGAGGCCGACAAGATCGCTCTTAGCCGGGATAAAACCCTCCCATGGCGGTTGGATGAACTCGAGGCTGCACGGTTTCCCAACTTCGGAGCCGGATTCGGTGAAGGCCGATGCTACGGGTTGTCCGAGAGGAACCGGCGGCTCAAGTACGAGGTTGCTTTGTTCAAAGAGCGCGACGTGGTATTCGAGGAAAAAGCCGAGGAGCGGGCCGGATATGCGAGGGGTATTAAACCGACCTCGAGGGGGCGATTAAAGCTAATGACAACCTTAAGGCCGAGCCGGATGCCAACCATATGAGAGATGACCTCGAGAGAAACCGGGCTCATTTGGAAGCCAAACTGACCAAGGCTGAGGCCGATTTGGAGGAATCTTGGAAGAGAGTGGAGGCGGCCGAGACTCATACCGCCATTGTCGCTGAGTACGAGAAGTGGAAGTCTCGGCCTTACCCTCGAGCAAGTTGAGCACGGCATTGAGGATCTTCCGCCCCGATACTTGAAGCCAAAGGAATGGAGGAGAAGGCTAACCGTGCTCTCGGGTCCGAGTCGACGACTTCGAGCGGGACAGCAGTCCGAACATTCATCCTCTCCGGTCATGCTTGAGATAGTGTAGGGCCGACTTTGCATCTATCTTTTTATTTTTTGTCTTCGGGACTTTTATTTTTCTTTTGATGTAAAGAACATCCGTTGTATAAATGAAAGTGCATCTTTCCCGCTTCTTCGTTCGAATGTTTGTCATTATTTTTGCGCGATCGTTGGTCCGTTTCGGGACAAGCGTGACCATACGCTGATTCATCATGCCCGTTCGAATTTTGTCCGATTCTTCGAGGGTTTGTGTCACACCCCAACCCTTACTAGGGTGTGATGGGCACCCGACCCCACATCCGGGAGCCGACGAACCCCTTACGGACTCCTATTACGCACATAAATTTTTTTTCCAAATTTCTAAACCGAATAATCACGAGATACGTAAAAGCTTATAAATTTGACAAAATCTGTGATTACACAAAATTTACTACATAACACAAAGCGACATGTCGGCCGATGGAGCCGCCGACGGACGACATATCATACCCACGACGCCGTCCGCAAAGTCTCTAACACGCATCCGGAATCATAACGGACAAACTCGACTCGGCGGCACTCGGGAAAATGGAGCTTGCCATCTCCGCCGGGACATCTTCTATAATAACTTCGGCTCATTCGGGAGTACCGCGCGGCACGAAACGCGGCCCCGAGAAAAGGGGTCGGCACGGGGACTATGTGCGAGTATGCAAGGCATGCAATACGTAGAAACAACTATAACCGAAACGCATGTAACTATCGGGTGCATACGTTATCGAATAGCAGACGCTACTCCCGTGACGCAATCCATACATACCTGTTTCATATGCTAAATAGTGTACAGAAAATAAATGCCTCAACCAGTATACCAAAATACTTGTTTTGCCCTCACCGATCGCATGTCCGAAGAGGTGCAGAAAATACAGAACTCACGGGTGATGTCACACGTCAGACGGAGTACAGAACGTACCAATTGTTCAGATAGGATTATGTACCGGACGGAATCCGTACGTACGAATGCTCGCATGACTTTCTTATCCGGACGGAATACGTAACGTACGTAATATTCCATTGTACCATATAACTGACAAACTACGTAACATACGTAATGTTCGTATATCGACATACACGTTACGAACGCACCGAATGCTCGGTATGATACCGTATACCGCATACGCATAAAACGTGTCCCGGCCTACGATGCGGACTCGGTGAATAATCATGTATAGTTACACTCGGATGTCATGTGTGCAATTAACGTGTCCCGCCCCTTGTTAAGGGACTCGGTAATGTAGAACGCGGACCGAATCCCGTGCCAAATATACATAACGTGTCCCGCCCCCATCGCGGTCTTGTGGATAATATCAAATGCCATCCCGGCCGCCATCCCCGTATCATCATAAACATACGTATAACGTGTCCCGCCCGCGAGACGAGGACCCTGAATAATGA
>NC_081344.1:60851554-60869313 GCF_029784015.1 Lycium ferocissimum
ATTCTTTTGTGTAGATATTCATGGGCACGGCGGGGTCCTGTCCCGCCCATATGTTACGATATGATGTACCCTTCTTAGAGGCTCGTAGACATTGTGTATATGGTTAGATATGTTTGGCCTTGTCAGCCTATATTTTGGGATGTTGTTTTGATCGCCTCGTCGGCGCATGTACATTTATATGGGCATAGATGTTATTGATGATATAGATATGTTGTTGCCGTCAGATTAGAATGATGATGAATGAAAAGTATGATATAATTATGTGGCTCACCTAGAATGTGATGTAAGGTGTGTTAAGGGGTGCCCAGGTGGGCTAGTACCGGGTGCTCGTCGCGGCCCTCAGGTTGGGTCGTGACATTGACCCATACAACAACCTTTCAACAATAATTTGTTATCTATTTCTACTAGCCATAACTTCTTACAAAATGATACAGTCGAACACCTCTGTGTGATGTTGTACAAAATTTCATAGCGGCTACAGTAAGGTGCTGCTACATATGTATATATGCATTTGATGTTTAAATCTCATTTAGCTGTAATAAGCAGAAGTACGCAAAAATTTGTTTGATGTTTAAATCTCATTTAGCTGTAATAAATAAAAGTACGCAAAAATTTGTTTTCTGTACTTTTTATTTTATAAACGAAAATAAAATACTTGTTAATTTTAAATTTCAATTGATTTTCATATTTCATTAATTAAAACTTTAAAAGACAAATAAATTACTAATAAATTCATAACTAGTTGTATCTTACGGGTAAAGAGTTAAAATCTAAAGAACATATACATTTAAATTAATTATAAATTTAAATATTTCAAGTTTGACGTAAGAATTCTTCTATAATTGTGGGTTGGAAAAATTCTTTTACAATTGTGGGTTGGTTCAGAAATTCAATCTCTTATTGATAGTATTACTCTTGAATTTTTGAAGACTTTTGTCCAAACTTTCAGCTTGTTGAAGACTTTTGTACAAATTTTCAGTAAAAAGAATTCAATAGTTTTTTCTCTCGAAGCTTGTCTAGGGGTTTAATAGTTGACTCTTCTATTTCACCTTAAGTAGCAATAGGTTGGTCTTCATGACATTAATGATGATTGTTGTAAATATTTTAATATTTTATTTTATACATAATATATTTCTTACAAAATATTATTACACAATATTTAGTATATTCGTTATAGAGAGGTAATTTTACAGTATATCGCTATAATAAATGTCACTGTTGTTATAAGTAGAATGTTGTTAGAGAAGTAAAATATAACGTGAAAAATCTGTTCTGAAAAAAAATCAGGCCGTTACAATAAAATGTTTTAGCGAATGAGAATTATGGAGAGATTCGACCATAGTAACATATGTTTTATGAGCCTGTTTGGATTAGCTGAAAAAAAGTAGCTTTTAAGCATAAGTGCCTAAAATACTTTTAAGTACTGAAAATTATTTTATAAATAAGCAGTTACGTGTTTGGATAAAAGTGTTTATAGAGTTTTTAAAAGTAAGGGAAGTATTGAAATTAACAGAAATTATAAGAGATAAAAGGATAAAGTTGTTAATTGACAAAAATGGCTTTTAAGTCAAACAAAAATAAGTTGGGGTTGAGCAACCTTTTGGTTTTGGCTTATTTTAAGCACTTTTTAATTTAATTTAAGCGGTTTTCTATTTTTGACAAACACTTAAATAAGTTAAAAATAGCTGAGAAGCTGGTTTGACCAACTTATAAATCAATCTAAACGTGTTCTATATTGTTCTACTCCCGCGATTTCTCCTATATATGGTGTGGGTGTCCTAATCTCTATGCTAAAGAACAAAGCCTCGTGCTTCTCACGTGATGAGTATCCCCACCAAATCCATAACAGTACATCATAAAATCCATTCATATATGCAGTGTTTTATTAGTCCCCACTCTCCAAATCCATCGTTAGTGTTTAGGCCCTCACCAACTCACTTCCGGCAAATTAATGGTCACTTTTTGGTTCCTTTCTATCCTTGGAGCCTAACACTAGATTTTTTGTTATTTAGATTTAAATTATATTCACCTTTCTATATCCTTAAAATGTATTTTAACATGTTATAATACATATCATTTTGATTAGATTTTCAATTAATTATTGTTATATAGGAATATATTTATCATTCTTGTGGAGGTTCCTTAAGCCTCCACGCGCCAACTATCGATTGATTTCAAACGTTTGGCTAACTCAGCATCGAGATAATACAAAAGAAATGATAGTTTAGGTACGTAACGGAAAACAATGGATAATGAGGTATGAAACTCGCGAAACATTTATAATTTAAGTTTGTTTTTTACCATTAACTTTTTAATTTATGTAACAATGTTTAAAGAAAGAAAAAATTTAAAATATATAGTCTTAAATATTGTCATAACATTGTTGTGGCTATATAAAATATATAATTAAGGATAAATTAAAAAGTTAAATTTAAGTTTTTGCAGATATAAAGAAATATGAATCTTTATTTACATAAATAGGTTATAAACAAGAAAAAAATGGGAAAGAAGTAAAGTTTATTTGTATATTGCATGAAAAGTAAGTCGTATTTTGCCATTTCGGTGGAAAATCTAGAAGTGTTCTCACAAAACAGATGTCGATATCACATCTAATTAAATGGATTACAGTTAATTCATTCATGCAACTTGAACTTCTGAAACCGTTGTGGTCCATATAAAAAGAACTAACAACAGCAAAAATCTTTATGGTATCATTTGTATAAAATATTACTCCCTTCATATCATGGCATCATTTAAATTTCAAGAGTTAAACGAAATTATTTTGTGACTGTAACTTTTTCATACACCTTTTAAGTTTTTGATTAATTATTATAACTTATACTCCCCGCAAAGTTCCCAATTTATATGACAAATTTTTCCTTTTTTACATAAATCGGTCAAAAAAAAAAAAAAATGGTTCATTTCTATTTAGCAGCAATTTAACTCTAAAATTCTCATTTTATTCTTAATGAAATGATTTCTAAACCGCTGTGGTCCATATAAAAAGAACTAACAAAAAAAAATCTTTTATGGCTTGTTTTTAGACCATCAAGATTCAAAGGTAAACGAAATTTTTTGTGACTTGCTTTTTCTTAAACTTATTTTTTTCTTTTTAGTGGTACATTTATTTAGCAACAAAACTCTAAAATTCCGTCATGTAAATTAGGATGGAAAGAGTTGTACTTTGTGTGTAGTTTCTAAATACATAAATTTTATTTCAAAAAGCTTAAAATTTTTATATTTAAATTTACTACAACAACATATACACTGTAATTCCAAAAGTGGATCCAGGGAGGGTGGCGTGCACGTATAACCTTACCCCTACCTTGTGAGGATAGAGAGGTTGTTTCTGATAGACCCTTGGCTCAAGCAAAGTATATCAAAACAAGTTTTACAGTAGAGAATAACAGTAACAACAACAAATAACACGGTAACTGAAGTAAAGGAAACAACATGCAATAACAAAGTCGAAGTATAAGAAAGTAGGAGAATAAATAATAATACTACTGCCAAAGGAAACTATACAACACGCAACTACCTAATAACCTTCTATCCTAAATCTTAACCTTCATGTCCTCTTATCTGGGATCATGTCTTTGTGATATGATCCCAATTGGCACAAGTCCCTCAAGACCTTTCACATGTAGCCAAGCAAAGGAGCTCCAACTACTCCAAGCCATGTTCATGAGGAGAGGGGCGTTGCAAGAGCTTGAGGAGAGGATTTCAAGAGTCTACAACATTTGGGAGATAGCTTGGGAGGATCTTCAAGAGACCACCTCAAAAAGTGGCTAGGAGCGCAAAGTGGCTAGAAATGCAATTCATGGCTAAAAGATGCCAATCTTGGTCTAGAATTCAGTTCAAGGCTAAGGATGAAAATTAAGGTCATAATTACAAGCACTGGACAATTGGAGCATTGAAGACCCATGTTGGGGTTATTTTCGCGAAGAGCCACTTTAGGGCCTTTGTTGTAATGTCAAGACTATAAATAGGACACTTATTCTTCATTTACTTTTTAGCTTGAATATTGATGAAAAACTCATTTTGAGAGATTGTTTAGTTTTCTTAATATAGTTTGTTTGGTTGACTAAGTATGATTTCTTAGTTGCCAATTGAATCCTTTCCATTGAATTCTCATAGGATTGCTCATTTGTGGACTTCCAATTTTGAGTCATCTTTGGATTCAAATAGTTTAGGTTCCTTGGTTGAACTCCAATTAGGAGGATTTAGGTTTAGAATACCTATGTTTGCCTATAAAGTTCATTACTAAGTGGGTCTAACTCCTATCTTCTAATTTATCATCCCCAATTCTTCATCTATCCCTTTTATTTCCTTTTGTTGTTTTTGAATTTCTTAGAGTTTCAATCAGGTTTCTATCATTTGGTATCAGAGCAAGGTTGAAGAGTTGTTCTATCAATTCTTCAATCCTAGGTTGAACAAAAAAAAAAAAAATCGAAAATTGTTCTTGTGTTGTTATTTTGGTGGATTTAAGGTTGAATTTGTTGCTATCAAAAACTTCTAAATCCGAAGTTTAAAGTTATTTGGTTAGGTTTTGAAGTTTTCACTATTGAAGAACCTTCAAAACCTTGAAGAACTCCAATTGTGTTTAGTGATTCGGGGCTCAATTAAATCTAATTTGGATTGGGCTTTGCTCTCCAAGTGAAGAGGACCCTATTTCTGAAATTTGGTAGAAAACAAGTTGATTTGAATTTTGGGTTGTTCTTGGTGTTCATAAGGACCTTCAAAGATTCGTATTGGAGAAGAAGACCAAAAAGGAAGGTTGGATCCAAAAAGTCAAGTACAAAAGTGAAAAAGGTGTTTGTGGGGTCAATAATAGTACAATACCTAAAAGGTACAATGAACATTCCAAAAGGAGAAAATTGTTGAGGAACATCAAGGTACAAGGTCAAATTTGGCACAAAATTCGAGGAACAAAACGAATCTAAAAATTTGACAATTCGCACAAAATTTGCGGTCAAGTTGGCGACCGCATTCTACACTTGCGACGCCGCAAGTCGATCGCATCTCCAAAACAGTAAGTTTGCAATTTTTCAAAGTTTGCGGCCGAGTTGCGACACAGCAAAGTGTAAATCACATTTGGCAAGTGCGTTTAATACTTAGAGTTTGCGGCCGCATTTGGCCACTTGTAGGGCGTATCTTATACCATATGAAACCCATATCCGAAGCCTCAACCTCTAATTGTACCCGCGTTTTCCTGAAATTGTGTTTCATTTTCGATCTTCAACCCGGTTTCATCTCATTTTCATTTCTAAGTCTTCAGGTACTTCTTAATCTTTTACTTGATCTTCCAAGCTAATTAACACTAGTAAATGAACTTACTTAGTTACTGATTAGTTCTTAAGTCCGTTATTTCGTTCGTGCTAATTCTTCTTAAGTTTTTCCATTTATTTCGTTGAAACTTTATTGGCTCTTGTCCGTTTGCTTTGAGTCGTCCTTCATTCATTTGAACAAGAATCTATTCTACCACAAAGGATAAGCAACCGTGTGAATTTGATTGGTTAAGCGATTCATCACCAATTTCAAATGAGCACGGGAGTGTGTAAGGATTTAAGAGTTCAATTCGAGTGACGTGAGGCTTTTACCCCTAACGTCGTTTGCTAGTTTTGCAGGTTATAATGTCTAATCAAGGAGGTCATACTCAAGAAGTGGAGGAACCATCATACATGGTGAATTCTTTGAACATGATCATTAGTAAATTGGCAACATTGACTTCGATTATGGGAGGATTGACAGAGCGGATGGGTAAATTGAAGGCGAAGGTGGTGCAAGTTGAGACCTCAAGTAGAGTGGGCACTCCCCATTCTCAAATTGAAGGAGATTTGGGTAAGAATATGGAGACTACACCGACTCTTACACCCGGAGAAGCAAATGCCTTGTGCTATCCCCCGACCACCTTTTCACCTACCCAAAGAGCTTCACAAAACCAACCACCCACCTTCCAAAACACCAACCGACAAACCTATCCTTAAATGTACCAAACAACCCAAAAAGATATAATACCACAAAGAACCACATAAAATATTTTCCAAGCACCTCAACAAAACCAACAACAAGATCCCTTCCAAAACCAATTTCAAAACCCGTTGTTTGATGAGGAGGTTGAAGAGATTCAACAAGAAAGATTGGGAGATGAACCCCATAATAGAGGAAGGCGTGGTCCAATAGCTAACCGGGATAAAGGAAGATAGGGTGGCTTTGGGAGATTTCAAGGCCATGATGCAAGATTCCAAGGTCATGAAGACCGAGGTAGATGGCAAGGTCATGAAGAGTGAGGAGATAATGATCGAAACTTGAATACCATCAAGGTGACCCTTCCAAGGTTCAAGGGAAATAGTGATCCGGAAGAGTTCCTTGAATGGAAGTTGCAAAGTGAGAGGATATTCCTCACTAACAATGTGTCGGAGGCGTTGAGAGCAAGGTATGCCCTCACCCAATTTGGGGGATATGCATCAACTTGGTGGGAATCCAAAAGGCGAGATAGCGCTCAACAACATATATTTGATCTCTCTACTTGGAATGAATTGATTGAGCTCATATAAATGAGGTATTTGCCTCCTACGTACTATCAAGAAGTGCTCAAGAAAGTGTACATGTTGAAACAAGGCTCCAAGAGTGTTGAGGAGTGCTTTGATGAGTCTAAAAATTTGAGGATGAAGTCCAAAATAGAAGAACACTTGAACTACACTCTCATAAGAATTGTGGCTAACCTAAATCGGGGGATCTCCAAACCCATGAGGCTACAAACTTATAGGAGTCTAGAGGAAGCGTTTCATGATGCTTCCAAGGTTGAAGCGGATTTGAAGGAAGAGAGAGCGTACAAGGCAAAGAACACCACATCTTCAACATGGAACAAAGGTAAAGAGAAATGGAAAACTTTCACTTGCGAGAAGCCCAAGACCACCACTCAAGCACCTCAAGCCAAGTTTGACTACAAGGCCAAAGGAGATGATAAGGCCAAAGGAGGTAACAATGATAAACCTAACTATCCTCATCCATCTACCATCCAATGTTTCAAATGTCAAGGTAGAGGGCACATTTTAAGTGAATGCCCCAATAGAAGATCAATTATGGTTCTACATGATAGGTACCGAACCGATGAGAAAGATAAGGATAGGGTTGGTAGTGATAATGAGGGAGAAAAGAGTGAGCATGAGGGTGAATCCGAAGATGATGTTGAAAAAAGGATGGAGGAGAGATTGAACTTTGCCATTGTAGCTAGGAGAGCCATAGGTTCATTAGCTAGAGAGGAGAGTAATCAAAGGGAGAATCTATTTCATTCTAGATGCAAGATAGTGGACAAGGTGTGTTCTTTGATTATTAATGGTGGGAGTTGTACGAATGCGGTGAGCCAATTCTTGGTTGAACACATAAAGTTTTGCACAAGGAAACATCCTAGCCTTTACAAACTACAATGGTTTAATGAGTGTGGTGAAATGAGAGTGACCAAGCAAGGCATTATCAGGTTTAGCATTAGGAGGTATGAAGATAAGCTCTTATATGACGTAGTACCAATGCAAGCATGTCACATCTTGCTTGGGAGGACTTGGAAATTTGATAGGGATGCGCAATATAGTGGGAGGTCTAATAAGTATACATTTGTACTTGGGGGTCGGAAATTTGTTCTTGCTCCATTAACACCCTATCAAGTGAGTGAAGATTATAGAATCATAAAGGAACTCCGAGAGAGGGTTCAAGTGGAGGAAATGCAGAAGCGTGAGAAGGGAGCATTGGTGACCACTTGTGGAGAAGGATCATCTCAAGATGGATCCAAGAGGTGCATGTTGGCCAAACCAAGCAATTGTTTGAAGGGAATTGATGAGAGGCATTTCATGGTGTACCTTGTAAACAAAAATCTTCTTTTGCATACTAATCAAACTATTACCACTTTGCCTAGTAGTGTGTCTTCTCTTTTGCAGGAATATAATGATCTATTTTTGGAGGAGATACCCAATGGATTACCCCTATTGAGGGGTATTGAACATCAAATTGACTTTGTGCCGGTTTCACAAATTCCCAACAAATTGGCTTATAGGAGCAATCCGGAAGAAACAAAAGAATTGCAAAGGCAAGTTGAGGAACTTCGTGAGAAGGGTCTAGTGAAGGAGATTCTTAGCCCATGTGCCGTTCTAGTGATTCTTATTCCAAAGAAAGATGGTACTTGGAGGATGTGCATTGATTGTAAAGTCGTTAATAAAATCACGGTAAAGTATCGCCATCCTATTCCTAGACTTGATGATATGTTGGATGATCTTTGTGGCTCAAATGTATTTTCGAAGGTTGATCTTAGAAGTGGCTATCACCAAATTCGAATGAACCCCGGTGATGAGTGGAAAACGACCTTCAAAACCAATTTTAGCCTCTATGAGTGGCTTGTCATGCCATTCGGCCTAACCAATGCACCTAGAACATTTATGAGATTGATGAACGATGTCTTAAAACCATTTATCAATAAGTTTGTGGTTGTTTATTTTGATGATATTCTAGTGTATAGCAAATCAATTGAGTAGCATGTAGGCCATTTGAGGTAAGTATTTGACGTATTGTTGCGTGAGATGTTGTTTGCTAATCTCAAGAAATGTTCTTTTTGTGCTGATAAAGTGGTATTCTTGGGTTTTGTGGTAACTGCAAATAGTGTGGAGGTTGATGAAGAAAAGGTGGAGTCTATTAGAACTTGGCCAACTCCTAAAAATGCAACCGATATGAGGATTTTCCATGGGTTGGAAAGTTTCTATAGGAGGTTTGTAAAGGGAATTAGTACAATTGCCTCTCTCTTGAACAAATTGATAGAAAAAAATGTTCCTTTTGTTTGGGGAGATGAGCAAGAGAAAGCATTTCAAGAATTTATGTCCATGTTCAGTTCGTCACCATTGTTGCAATTACCCAACTTTGAGAAAACTTTTAAAGTTAAGTGTGATGCTTTCGGGGTTGGCATAGGTGGTGTATTGATGCAAGAAGGTAAGCCATTGGCTTACTTTAGTGAAAAGCTTAAAGGGGCATCATTGAACTACTCTACTTATGACAAGGAATTGTATGCACTTGTGAGGGTATTGACCTATTGGCAACATTATTTGTGGCACAAGAATTTTTTATTCTTTTGGATCATGAATCCTTGAAGCATTTGAAGAGCCAATCCAAACTCAACAAAAGACATGCAAAATGGGTGGAACTTATTGAAGTTTTCCCTTATGTGATCCATTACAAGAAGGGAAAAGAAAATGTGATGGCGGATGCATTGTCTAGAAGGTATGTCTTGCTAAACACTATGACTTCTAGGATGATGGGATTTGAAAGCCTTAAGGGATTCTACTCTCAAGATCCCGATTTTAAAGAAATTTCTGAAGAATTGACTCAAGGAAAAATGATTGAATGGTTCCAACTTGTGGATGGGTTCTTATTCAAAGATGACAAGGTTTCTGTCCCTATGAGCTCATAGAGGGAGTTGTTTGTCAAGGAAGCCCATAGTGGAGGTATGATGGGTCACTTTGAAGTGGCCAAGACACTTGACATTCTACATGAACAATTCTATTGGCCCAAGATGTGGCATGATGTGGAAAAGATTTGTGGGAAATGCTTGGAATGCAAAAAAGCCAAGTCCAAGACTCGGCCTTAAGGTATGTATACTCCCCTTTCTACTCCTACTGGTCCTTAGATTGACATTTCTATGGATTTCATTTTGGCTCTTCCAAGAACCAAAAGGGGTTATGATAGTATTTTTGTTGTGGTAGATAGGTTCTCTAAAATGTCTCATTTTATACCATGCCATAAATGTGATGATGCATCTCATGTAGCATCTTTTGTTTGTAAATCATGTGCTTAAATTGCATGGAGTCCCCCGCACTATTGTTTTTGATAAGGATTCCAAGTTCCTTAGTCATTTTTGGAAGAGCCTTTGGGGTACACTTGGTACCAATCTCATGTTCTCTACTTCTTGCCACCCTCAAATGGATGGTCAAACTGAAGTAGTGAATAGGACTCTGGGGAGCATGCTTTGATGTATGATTAAAGGAAAACCCACTTCTTGGGAAGACCGTTTGCCTTTGATTGAGTTTGCTTATAATAGGTCTCTCCGTTCATCTATTGGCATGACCCCATTTAAAGTGTGTTATGGTTTTAATCCTTTGATTCCCTTAACCTTAACCACTTCGTCTAATAATGTTGTTGTGAGTTTAGATGCCAAGCAAAGGGCGGCCAAAATGGTGAAAATCCATGCCAAGGTAAAGGAAAGCATTGACAAGATCAACCAAAGTGGCCAAGAGACAAAACCATGGGAGGAAGAAAGTGGAATTTCAACCCAATGATTGGGTTTGGATTAACTTTCGGAAAGAGAGGTTTCTCCAATTGAGGAAAGGAAAGTTGAGTCCAAGAGGAGATAGACCATTCAAAGTCCTTGAGAAAATCATTGACAATGCCTACAAGATTGACTTATCAAGTGAGTATAATGTCCATAATGTTTTCAATGTAAGTGATCTTTCTTCTTGTGTTGTAGGTATGCCTTTAGATTCCAGGACGAATCTTCTCCAAGAAGGGGAGGATGATATGATCCCAATTGGCACAAGTCCCTCAAGACTTTTCACACATAGACAAGCAAATGAGCTCCAACTACTCCAAGTCATGTTCATGAGGAGAGGGGCATTGGAACAGCTTGAGGAGAGGATTTTAAGAGTCTACAACATTTGGGAAATAGCTTGGGACGATCTTGAAGAGGCCACCTCAAAAAGTGGCTAGGAGCGCAAAGTGGCTAGAAATGCAATTCATGGCTAAAAGATGCAAATATTGGTCTAGAATTCAATTCAAGGCTAAGGATGCAAATTAAGGTCATAATTGAAAGCATTGGACAATTGGAGCATTGAAGACCCATGTTGGGGTTATTTTCGCAAAGAGCCACTTTAGGACCTTTGTTGTAATGTCAAGACTATAAAGAGGACACTTAGTCTTCATTTGCTTTTTAGGTTGAATATTGATGAAAAACTCATTTTGAGAGATTTTTTAGTTATCTTAATATAGTTTATTTGGTTGACTAAGTGTAATTTCTTAGTTGCAAATTGAATCCTTTCCATTGAATTCTCATAGGATTGCTCTTTTGTGGACTTCCAATTTTGAGTCATCTTTGAATTCAAATAGTTTAGGTTCCTTGGTTGAATTCCAATTAGTAGGATTTAGGTTTAGAATACCTAAGTTTGCCTATAGAGTTCATTACTAAGTGGGTCTTACTCCTATCTTCTAATTTTTCATCCCTAATTCTTCATCTATCCCTTTTATTCCAAGCGTGCCAAGTCCTATCTAATCAAATTAAAATTAAGAAATTTAATAGTCAAAATTTAAATTATGCCACATAAATTGTGATAGAAAGTATTCACTATTTCTACTTTGAAAACACTTGGGCATTAAGAATAAATAAATTGAAGAGCATTATGTAAGTTAGGCCAAATACATATACAAGCCCTTAAACTTGTCGGATTATTCCATGTAGACACTTAAATTAAGAATTATTCCTATTGAACACTTAAACTTGAGTCAAACTGTGCCTATTTAACACAGTCTGCTAACATGACATAAAGCATGTGATGCACTTTCCTATTGGAGCGTGGAAAGTCCTAATTTTTTTAGTTTTCTGCTTTTGTCTCCTTTAACTAAATCTGCCGCCACCCATCTCTGTCACCTCTGCCACCGGAACAATTGTGTCCACCTCCGCCACCAAAACAACCTTGTCTACCTCCTCCATCACCATTGTAGCTGTCACGCCCCGAACTATGTCCTGGGCATAACAAGGCACTCGGTGCCTAACTGCATATGACCGAGCGAACCCATAGGCTGGCTGAATCAACATGTGATATCAAAACATGCAATAATAAGAAAATAACACTAAAACATGCTGATTTACTAAAAGTCTGACTGAAATATATTAAATGCGGAATTACTAGTTTAAGTTTAAAACATCTGAAATAAATGCCAACAAGGTTAACATTTCAAGGTCTACTAATATCTGACAGACTGGACTATGTCTATGAAGACTCTAATGAATACTGAAGGGATAACTGTCTAAAACTGGAAAGACTGAAAGCAGGATAACACCCCGGAGGAATTGGGGCTCACCAAGCAGCTGATACGAGCAAGTATAAAGAACGAGGCGTAGAGAGAATCATGAATATCCCCTAACGTAGATAGTTAGCCTCACATACGTGTATATGCTCCAAACTTGTATCTATAAGTATGAACTTGAGAAGAATCCCCAAAACCTATGTTTTAAACCTTGGACGTGGATTTTCTTGAAAACCCTAGGTTAAGAACAATGATTCCCTAATTAGGTTACCTAATCTTATGCTAGAATTAACTCGGAAGTGTTTGAGGCGCTTACCTTAGAGCCTTGTATTGTTTGGAGAAGAGAAACTTCGTTCTAGGGCGTAATGGATTATGAAAAACTGTTTTTCTAGACTGAAGGGCCCTATTTCTACTTTTTGCGATCATCGCATATTTATGGTTCATTTGACGGGCCGTCAACATGTTGACGGTTCGTCGTTATGACCGTCCGTTGGCAAAATCAAAGAGTTTCGAGGGTCTGAACTGGCTATGCAACTTGACGAGTCGTCAACATGTTGATGGGCTGTCCTTGCACATTGACTACCCTCCTTGCACATCGACGGTCCATTTTTGCGCATCGACTTGCACTGTAGGTGGTAAAATGGCCATAACTTCTAGCACAGGGCTCTGTTTTGGCTCCATAATATATCGTTAAAAGGAATTTCACCAATCTGCAACTTTTATGTTTTAAGATTTCTCAAATTCCCAATGGATTTTCACGAAATCGGGCTGGAAGAAGGACCTATCAAAACTTAGGCGATTCCATCGAATCTTAAGCACCTTACCATTAGCCACTTTGCGAGGATCATATCTCCTTGCTTCGATCTCCGATTGGCCTAATCCTTATATGCCTGGAGATGTACTTCCATGTACTACAAATTTCATTAAGGAACCTTTTCAAAATTCTCAACTAATTGAGGGGTTATGGTTTTCCGAAGTTGGCCTCTTGGCCACTTTCGCAAAATGTTTAAACCTTCAAATTTCCTCTGAAACTCTAACGATACGACTCTAACCTTTGTTGTAAGATACAGGGTGTTTCCTCGAATGATGGGTTCTGGTTAACTAGTCTGACGGAAACATGTGTTCACTACTGTCATGAACACCTGAAAGCTAAACTGAAAGGATTGCTAAACTAAATAGCTTACAGAACTGAATAGCTATTGAACTGGCTGAATGAGACTGACTGAGTGACTACTGAGCTGACTGAATATTGGAAACATGGAACTATAGAGTGAAATCTAAATGGGAAGATAAATTACCTTCAACATTTTCTGCTGACTCTTCAAAGAGATGGGGATATCTGGACTTCATGTCTTCTTCTTCTTCTTCCCACGTAGCCTCTTCGGCTTTCTAACTCCTCAAAAGGACCTTCACTGAGGCCTCTTTTTTCATTCTTAACTTGCAAACCTGATGATCAAGGATCTCCACTGGAAGTTCTTCATAAGTCAAACTATCATTTACTGTTATCCTATCAGTTGGGATAACCTACGACGGGTCTCCCACACACTTTCTCAACACGGACACATGAAACACTGGATGCGCAGCAATCAAGTCTTGTGGCAACTCAAGCTCATGATCCACTTGATCAACCCTTCGCAGGATTCTGTATGGTCCAATATACTGAGGACTGAGCTTCCCCTTCTTACCAAACCTCATAACTCCCTTCATAGGTGAAACTTTAAGGAACACCCAGTCATTAACTTGAAATCTAAGTCCCTTTATCTCACATCTGTGTAAGACTTCTAGCGACTCTGAGCCATTTTCAAACGTTCCTGAATTAACTTGACTTTCTCCATAGCCTGATAGACCAAGTCTGGTCCTAACAACTCTGCTTCACTAACCTCGAACCACCCAATAGGTGATCTACACCACCCATAAAGAGCTTTAAATGGTGCCATCCCAACACTAGCATGGTAACTGTTATTGTAAGCAAACTCAATAAGAGGCAAGTGATCATCCCAATTACCTTTGGAATCAAGGACACATGCCCTCAACATATCCTCAAGGGTCTGAATGATGCGCTCTTCCTGGCCATCTGTCTGAGGGTGAAAAGTTGTACTAAGATTAACTTTTGTACCCAATCTTTTCTGAAAGGATCTCCAACAATTTGCTGTGAACTGCGCACCACGATCTGAAATAATGGACACGGGACCCTTATGAAGGCTTACAATTTCATGAATATATAACTTGGCACAGTCCTCCACTGAACTGTTGTCTTAACTGGCAAGAAGTGCGCTGACTTCGTAAGTCTGTCCACAATCACCCAAATCGAATCATGCCTCCTAACTAAATGAGGTAGACCTGTTATGAAATCCATGTTTATCATCTCCCACTTCCTAATGGGAATATCAATATTCTGAGGCAAGCCACCAGGCCTCTGGTGTTCGACTTTCACTTGCTGACAATTCGGACACTCAGCTACAAAATCTGCTACGTTCTTCTTTATTTCGTTCCACCAATAAATCTCCTTAAGATCATGATACATTTTCGTGGAACCTGGGTGAATGGAATACCTGGAATGGTGAGCTTCTGACATAATTCTCTCTCTGAGCCCATCTACATCTGGAACGCATAATCTGCCTCGGTATCTCAAGGTACCGTCATCTCCCCTTGTTCAAAAGTCGTCGTCTTATGCTTGTGAATCCCCTCTTTCAGCTGCAACAAATAGGGATCATTATAATGCTTCTCTTTAACTTCAACGACTAAGGAGGAAAGATCCCTATTCTGAACAACCACACCGCCATCCTCGGAGTCTAAAAGTCGAACTCCAAGATTGTCCAAACGGTGAACTTCCTTAGTCATAACTCTCTTATTTGTATCAACGTGAGCTAAACTTCCCATGGAACGCCGACTAAGAGCATCGGCTACTACATTCGCCTTCCCTGGATGATAGAGAATATCCACATCATAGTCCTTAAGCAATTCAAGCCATCTTCTCTGTCTAAGATTCAATTCGCTGCTTGAAAATATACTGCAGGCTTTTGTGGTCAGTGAAAATATCAATGTTGACACCTTATTTTCACCTCATAAAATGCGTATTTTAATTTTTCAAAATTTTCGAGTCCAAGACGGAGTAAGAATGCCCTTAAAAAATTTGAAAATTTAAAAATCCCGAGAAAATTTCAAAAATTGACGTTTAATCATTATTTCCTAAAAAATTAACAATTACAAGAAATTACGAGTTATTTACTTTCATAAATATAGTTCAAAAAGGAAATACATATCCCGCTCCGTTTAACTCGAAAAAATGGTTAATTAAGACGACGTATAAATTACGGCTCATTTTGACCTTATTTTTCACATTTTTAAATATTCTCCGGTACTATGTCAATATTAGGCTTGTTTTGAAGCTAATATTTTAAATTTACGAGTTTTAAATTTTAATTAGCCTAAATAATTATTTTATTTAGTTATATGTGTATTTATAATACTTAGTTTCTATTTAATTCAAATTGGATAGGGAGGGGGTCTTTTGATATTTTAAATAAAAAAGGGGTTATATTTGATTTTTATTTTAACAAAAGGAAGGGGGAAGTTTAATGAAATAAACTTCAACCCCCCCCCCCCCCCCCAACAGCTTTTTATTTGTTTACCCATCTCTCTCTCTTCGTATCAATGGCGATTTTTAGGGTTGGGTTTTGCCACCGCAATACGGTGGTTTAGACTAAAATTGAAAGGGCTTTTATGTTCTTTCACCCGTTTATGTCGATTCAGGTTCAATTGCGTTTAATTTTTCCTAAATTGCACTGGTTATACCCTTTTTTATGGATGTTTCTTGGGTCACCCATACGTGTGGTTGCCATGGGTGGGACCTCGAGTCCCCTGTTAGCTTGCGCACCACACCCGACTATATGGGTACCTAGGGTAATTTCCACGAGGGTTCGCTGGTTGTGGGTAAAAATTTGAGGGTTTTTATCCCCTTGGTACAAAGTTGGTACAATTATACCGTTTGGATTGTACAGTATACGTGATTCGTGCTGGCATTTGTGTTATCCTCATATTTATCAGATTTTTGCCGATTTATTTGAAATTTAGGGTACAATTAGTTAGCATTTTTATTTTGTCCTATCTGATTTATTTTTGAAATTCTAGATAAGGTACAAATTCTGGGAATCTGGCGGGAAAATTAAGGCCAGGTGTCCTTATATTTTGTCCTAGGATTCCTATAGATTTTTGGCTATAAAAGAGCAAGTTTGGGAACAAGTTAGAGGTCCAGATTTTTACTCTTAAAAAAAAAAAAACCTATGTCTCATCTACACTAACTATTCATTCAAAATATATATAGAAAAACACAATAGATATAGAGAAGAATATAAAATATAGGAAGAAAAGGTGATTTTGAGGATTAGAAAAGGTTTTGTTGCTTGGAGTGTTGAATCAATTCCCCTTTTTGATCTTTTGGTTGCCCTAATCTTTTTCTAACCTGTTTCATTCTTGTTTCTAGCTTATTTATATGTATTAACTTGTTTTATGTTTGTTTAAAGTTGTTTTAGTTGTTGTTCCATAGGGTCTAGCTTTCTTGTATGTTTTAATGTTGTTTATGTTTGTTTAAAAGCTGCTTAGTTACCGTTTTATAATGCTAAAATGATGAAGGTTAAAGGTTTGTTTAAGTATTAACTAGTAGGTATCAAGGTCAAAACAAGGTTTAAAATGAAGAAGATTTGTTTGTTTGATCATTGGTTACTATTACATTAGCATAGTTGAGGGTTCTGAGACACTTTTCCCATTTTTGTGTTGTTTTGCTACTGTTTAAGGATCCTGTGTTCTTTTGATCCTATGTTGAGTTGTTTTAAGTTCAAATTAGGTCATTAATCTAAGGCATAATGATCTTTAAACAAAGTGTAGGTATTAAGTTTGGTTTATGGATGGTTGTCAAATGTTCTTTGTCCAAAACTGTGTTGAAAACTTAAAATGAGACTGTGTTCTTGGGCTTGTGGTTAGTAGTTGAAATCTAGTCCAAATGATGTCTTAAAGGATGTCAACATCTTTTGAAATGATTAAATAACCTTCAAATCAAAACTGGTTTAAGTATGGAGCCTGAGTCTACAATTTTTCTTTTGGTTTAGCTTGTTTGTGCATTTTTTAGAGCCTTAAAGGAATGCTACATGTCCTGACCTTACATGGTCCTCTTGAATTAATTCTGAGATAAAAAATAACTGCAAAAACTGGAATGTGTTGTTTGTCTCTGTATATTTTTCACATAGAGTTGGATTAGAGAGTATTTGAATCTCTGCATGCTTGTATATCTGTGTTTAGGTTTGTTTTTTCTAAACTTGAACTCTAAACTTCCTACATTTTGACTAAATGATTGTTAAAGGCTATAAAAGGGATTTGTTTTACATATGGCAAAATTTTTCTTCATATGCTAGTAGCCTTGGAGCAACGAGGTATAGGAAAGCGAATTATATATTATCTAAATGCTTACTTGACATAACTGCTTTGTGTGAAAATAATGTAATTTGTTGGAACTTTTGATTGGTCCACATTCCGGTCACATACCCGAAAGGAAAACCAAGGAAATAACCACTAAAACAAATTTTGCTCCACTTTTAAAAGGTTGATTTGCTAATAGGAAATGGAGACTCCAGACAGCATGAGTGCAACTTCACCTTACGTTAACCTAGTCAGTGACGACGAGAACATGGAAGCAACAAGTGAGAAAA
>NC_081344.1:60869413-60935834 GCF_029784015.1 Lycium ferocissimum
GGGATCACCGTAACCCTTTACCCATACTTTGGTTAGATTAGGATTCTTTTAAAATTTAACCGTTTTGAATGAACCCTTTTCGAACTAGTTTTTCCTAATTTCCTAAAAATTAGGTGGCGACTCTAAAATAAGTCTATTTAGAGTTCCATCCACATAGAAGTACATTTTTTCCTTTTTCCCGGTACGATTCACAAACATACTTCCCGGGGACACTTTCCTTTTTAAATGAGGCAAGTGCAAATACGAATCGGAAAAAATAGAACCGCTACAATTAACATGCACTCCATATAAATAATGTCGTCATATCTTCAGTACAAAAACCACAGCTGCCAATTCTAGATCATGAGTCGGATAGTTCTTTTCATGAGCTTTGAGCTGCCTGGATGCATAAGCTATAACTTTCCCATACGGCATTAGGACACATTCGAGACCAATTACCGAAGTATCACATTAAACCACGAACTCTTCAGCTCCTTCTAGTAGCGTCAAAACTGAAGCAGAAGTCAATCTCTTCTTCAACTCTTCTTCAACTCTATTCGCATGCATCAGACCACTAAAACTTAACCTTTTTCTGAGTCAACTTCTTCAACGGAGTTGAGATAGAGGAAAATCCCTCCACGAACCGCTTGTAATAACCTGCTAAACCCAAAAAACTTCTGATATCTGATGCTGAGGTGGGTCTGGGCCAATTCCTAATAGCGTCAACTTTCTGAAAATCAACTTTAACGCTTTCGCCTGAAATAACATGGCCTAAGAATGCCACTGACTTTAGCCAAAACTCGTACTTTGAGAATTTTGTATAAAGCTCGCGATCCTTGAGTGTTTGCAATACTATTCTGAGATGCTCTGCATGGTCAGCCTCACTACGGGAATATACCAAGATATCATCAATAAATACAGTGATGAATAAATTAAAATACGGCTTGAAGACCCTGTTCATAAGATCCATAAAAGCTACTAGTGCATTCTTCAATCCAAAGGACATGACAAGAAATTCAAAATGGCCATAACGGGTTCTAAAAGAGGTCTTCGGAATATCAACTTCCTTAAACCTTTAGCTGATGGTAGCTTGATCTGGGGTCAATCTTGGAATAACACTGAGCACCCTGAAGTTGATTGAATAAGTCATCTATTCTGGGCAGTGGATACTTGTTCTTAATGGTGACCTTATTCAACTGGCGATAATCTATACACATACGCAAGGATCCATCTTTCTTTTGGACAAACAAGACCTGTGCGCCCCAAGGTGAGACACTTGGTCTTATAAATCCCTTGTCAAGGAGATCTTTCAACTGAACTTTCAACTCTTTTAACTTCCATCGGGGACATTCCAGCATGCGTAATGGATTTCGGATTAGTGCCGGGAAGTACATCAATCCCAAAGTCAATCTCCTTATCGGGAGGGACTCCGGGTAGATCCTCTGGAAGCACTTCTGGAAACTCACTGACAACTTGTACTGACTGGAGAGCTGGAGGCTGGGCATCTGTATTCCTAACTCGAACTAAGTGGTAAATATACCCCTTGGAAATCATCTTTCTACCTCTAAGATAGGAAATAAATCTACCCCTAGGTACTGCTGAATTACCCTTCCATTCTATAAGTCTGTCGGGAAAACCGAAGGTTACTGTTTTGGTTCTACACCCCACTACGCCATAATAGGACTCTAACCAATCCATATCCATGATCACATCAAAATTTACCATTTCTAATTCTACTAAGTCTACTATGGTTTTGTGATGACAGACTAGCACTGGACAACTCCTAAATACGTTTAGCTATAACAGATTCCCCAACTGGTGTGGCTACTTCAAAGGGTTCACGCAACCATTCGGGTTCTATCCCAAATTTCTTGGCAATATAAGCGATTACATAAGATAGGGTCGATCCTGGGTCCACAAAAGCGTAACCATTGAAGGTGAAAACTGTGAGCATACCTATGATAACATCGCCACGAGTCTCTGTATCTTCACGGCTCGCGAACACATACAAATGCTCGACCACCACCGTATTGCCGTACTTTGTCGCTTCCACGCCCTCGCTAGGCTTCGGGAGAGAATTTTGGAGAGCTTCTGAATTGGTGGACTGAGCTATAATCCCACAGAAAGTGACCTGGATGACCGCACCTAAAGCAACCATCTATGCCCCAATGGCATACTCTTGAGTGCCTCTTACCACAAGTGTTACAAGTAGGATGCTAGAAGCCACGGTCGGTCATGCTAACCTGGGAGTATGAGCCTGTCGTCTCGAAGTTTTAGCCTTTCTGATTAAACTTGGAACTCTGAGATGGAGCACTGGCTGTAGATGGAGCAGGTCCTGATGACCTATTCTTAAAGAACTGGAAGTTTCCACCTCCTTAAGATCCTCCCTGACTGAAATTACCAGCAGGATTGGCTCTTTTGTTGAATTCCCTATCTTTCTACTTTTGCAGGGCTTCTTCTTCTTTTAACCTAGTCTCGTTACCTTGCACAAATGCCAGTATCTTGGAAATAGTCATCTGTCATTCTGAGCGGCTGTATTAGCATCTCTATGTAATTCGAGTTTAAGCTCAAGCATAAACCTTCTAACCACGGCCCTCATATCAGGAACCATGTGAGAGCATGTCTGGAAAATGACACGAACTTGAGATAGTAGTCCTCAACAGTTATGTCATTCTGCCTTAGATTCTCAAACTCAGTAGCCTTTGCTTCTCTGACTTTGATTGGCATGAAGTTACCAATGAAAGTGTCTTCAAATTCATCCCAAGTAGCAGGAAGTGCATCCTCCCCTCGGAACTGTTCCGATGTCTCATACCAAATATGGGCCACATCTTGCAGCTGGAAAGCTCCAAATTCCACTACCTCTGTATCAGTAGCATGCATCACACGAAATACTTTCTGGAGTCCATCAATGAAATTCTGCGGGTCCTTATCCTTCTTAGACCCTGTGAACACTGGCGGGTTCATCCTCAGAAACTCCTGAGCCCTAGAACTGTTCGACCCACTACTAGTACCTGGGTTAGGGGCCATTTCTTGTCGCTGGGCCTGGTTTGCCAAAATCTGAGTGAGCAGCTGAATAACTCCTCTAACATCTGCATCTGAAGCATTGGGAGGTGTAACTGCTGGAGCGGCCGTCTGAACCTTAGTGTTCTCTTCTGGGGTTGCATTAGCAGTAGCCCTTTGACTAGTAGCTGAATTCCTCTTGTTGTACTTCCTTTTCGAAGCCATTTCTAAAATACATAATTCGCACAAGTTAGAAGAATTCCTAAAAGTACTTCTCTAACTGCACGAACAAGAGTCTGAAAGAAGTGAGACAAATCCTAAATGTCTTGGTGGTCAACTGTTTATATGTGTGGGGCCCTCAAACATATAAAGGTGACCCCACTACACACGGCTTCATAGACTCCCTAAGACAATTGAACCTAATGCTCTGATACCAAGCTTTGTCACGCCCCGAACTATGGCCTGGGTGTAATAAGACACTCGGTGTCTAACTGCATATGACCGAGCAAACACATAGGCTGGTTGAATCAACATGTGATATCAAAACATGCAATAATAAGAAATAAGACTAACACATGCCGATTTACTAAAAGTCTGACTGAAATATATAAATGCGGAATTACTGGTTTAAGTTTAAAACATCTGAAATAAATGCCAACAAGGTTAACATTTCAAGGTCTACTAATATTTGATTGACTGGACTATGTCTATGAAGCCTCTAACAAATACTAAAAATATAACAGTCTAAACCTGGAAAGAATGAAAGCAGGATAACAGTGTCATGACCCAAGCCGATGAGTCATGACGAGTGCCTGACCTCTAATGACCAGACACCCATATACCGCTAACTATCACATAACATGTGGTGGCCCAAATCTAATTCATATCTCCGTATATATATATATATATATATATATATATATATATATATATATATATATATATATGAAAATAACAATAAGGTAAGCCGACTAGGCCGCTATATATAGATACTATACATAAAAAAATGAGAGCCGACAAGGCTACATCATGTACCAACTACATACCACTGTCTACAGACCTCTAATGGAACAGAAAGCTATAGAAAGGACGGGACAGGGCCCCGTCATACCCATATACGTGTATATACATCTCAAAATAACATACCAAAATAGACCGCAGCTCCGGATCAAGCGGAGCGCACCAACTACGGCCGAGGGGAAGTCCCACCGAGCCGATCGTCTCCTCTATCTATCGGCCCGCGGTACGAACGTGTACCCCCTGAACAATAGGGGAGTCAGTACAAATAATGTACCGAGTATGTAAGGCATAAGAATAACATATATAAATAAGAATCATGAAAAGGATCTGAAACTCATAACAAACTGACCGTCTGAATGCATCCGTATGACTGAAGATACCTATGCGGTATATGATATGTATGCACTCTGTAAAAATAATATAACTGATAGTGCTGTGGAACGTACAGCTTGATTCATATATCATTAAGCAGCCCGCATTAGCGGTGACATGTCCGGCCATCCAGGCACGGTATAATCATAAGCGGCCCGCATTAGCGGTGACATGTCCGGCCATCTAGGCACGGTATAATCATAAGCGGCCCGCATTAGCGGTGACATGTCCGGCCATCTAGGCACGGTGTGAGAAAATAGTTGTGTATATATGTATGTATATATATATATATATATATAATACATGAAAGACTCATGAAAGACATACTGAAGATTACTCTAGCTACAAAGATCTATAGAAGTCATGAACATGGATATAAGGAATCAAGGGTATGATGAATCCTGTATCATCTAAGAGTAGAGTCTTTGGAACTCGCTCGCTTACTTGTCCGTTCAAATAATAAGGATCATGCCAAAAGAATAAAAGGAACAGCCTTAACATACCTTGGAGTCTACCTAATATCCGATGCGTACTTCCCGAGCTTGCAACACTACAACCAAGATAACACGAATTACAATTAGGCCATATACGTCCGTTACTACCCATTCCAAGTATGAATGAAACTTAACGAAATTCGGGCAGCATTTCTCCTATAATTCTTACTCCTATTCAACTCCCAAATGGTGCACAACACCCAAAACATCATCAACAAAAACAGCAACAATATATAACAACATAAACAAGTAGAAATCTCTCCAAAATTCCAATTGAAATAGCCTTCAAGGCAATCACATCAACAAGTTAGCTTAGGTCCTTCATATCATGTTTTCCTTTACTTTTAAACTAAGGAATTTCCTCACAAACAACTTATGTCAATACTTTCATATCACAACATAACCAAATCCATGCTAAAACATCTCCCAAAATGGCCCCAAATCTTAGTTTGATTCAAATAACTCACCGCTTCCATAACTATATTTCCTTTACTTTAAATCACTAAAACTCTTGGTAATCAACTTAATAGAAAATATAAGAATAGTATACATATCTTAAATGGGCTGTAATTCCAAGAACCAAACTCCAAATCCAACTCCTAAACTCAACAACTTCAAATAGAAACCCTAGGAGCAACTTCCCTTTCACTAGCTCGGGTTTTTGGGCTCGGATCTTACTTGGATGATAAAGAAAGGATTGGAGAGGATAGATGAATATTAAAGAGTGTTTAGGGTCTATTGGTGTGGGTTGGAATGAAAAAAATCACCAAATGGGTGCATAAATACATCAGCTACACCGCCTGAAAATTGACGGTCATCGACGGATCGTCGACACTTAGACGGCCCATAACTCCCAACTTCCATATGCGAATTCAGATCCGCGATTTGCGTTAGAAAATAGACTCGCTGAACTTATGAATGCACATGTTATGGTTTCCGTAAGTCCTCATATTCTAGGAGATATGGCCCTCACAAGATGACCCAAAATTTCTCTCCGGAAATTCTGCCAAATTTTCCCAAAGTTTCAACAAACTAAATTTCTTCGATCCGCTTAACATCCAACCTTCCCGATACTTACTAAACATGATGCCAAGCTCTTATGTATGAAGAATGACCATGAATAATTCCTTATGACCTTGACGACAACCTCGCCTTTCTAAGTCTTCGTCGACTAACTCACGACGAAACTTTACATATAAAAGTACGGCGTAACAAACAACGGACGAAGGAATCGGGTAGGCTCACCAAGTACCGATACGAGTAAGTCCTAGCTAGCTGGATCATCAACCTATAAGTCGTTGCCTATAATTACGAGATGCTGGCCCCAAAGCAATAAAAGGGACGTCAGCACATTTAAATTGTCCTGGTATGTAAAACAAACTGAAAGAAGGAACTGTAAATACTGAAACTAAAATTGATAACTGATAACTGATAACTGAACTGAACGTATGAAGTAAAGATATGGATACTTCTCGTTTCGAACGAAGAAACGAAGAACCACTTCCAAGGCCCTATAATTGTAAATATAAACGTACGCATGGCCTATGGCCCAAAATATAGATACAAGTGTTCAACACTAAACAATTCATGATACTGAGACTGCGATATAACTGATAGCATGAGAACAGTTTCTGATTATGGAACTTAAGCCAATAACTAATTATACATTAACTGAGACTCATGTGATGTCAATACATAAGTCCATAATGGTTACATATTGAGTTCATGATATTCAAAATGATAACCATGAACGAATTATGAAACTATATCCCTAGAAGATAGAAGTTCTACAACTATTCATGAAACTAGGGCTAAGCTATATTTTGAGGAAATTTACTGATAAGTATAAAGAACAAGGTGTGGGGAGAATCATGAACATCCCCTAACATAGATAGTTAACCTCACATACCTGTATATGCTCCAACCTTGTATCTATAAGTCTGAACTTGAGAAGAATCCCCAAAACCTATGTCTTAAACCTTGAACGTGGGTTTTCTTGAAAACCCTAGGTTAAGAACAATGATTCCCTAATTAGATTACGTAATCTTATGCTAGAATTGACTCGGAAGTGTTTGAGATGCTTACCTTAGAGCCTTGTATTGTTTGGAGAAGAGAAACTTCGTTCTAGGGCTTAATGGATTATGAAAAACTGATTTTCTAGACTAAAGGGCCCTATTTATACTTTTTGATGTCATTGTATATTGACGGTTCACTTGACGGACCGTCAAAATGTTGACGATTTGTCGTTGTGACCGTCCTTTCGTAAAATCAGAAGAGTTTCTGAGGGTCTTAACTGGCTGTGCAACTTGAAGGTGCAAGTTGACGGGTCGTCAACATGTTGACGCGCCATCCTTGCGCATTGCTGGGCATTCCTTGTGCATTGACGACCGTCCTTGCGCATCGACGGTCCATCTTTGCGCATCGACTTGCACTGCAGGTGGTAAAATGGCCACAACTCTAGCATAGGGCTCTATTTTGGCTCTATAATATATTGTTCGAAAGGTATTTCACCGATCTACAAGTTTCATGTTTTAAGATTTCTCAAATTCCCAATGGATTTTCACAAATTCGGGCTGGAAGAAGGACCTATCAAAACTTAGGCAATTCCATCGAATCTTAAGCACCTTACTATTAGCCACCTTGCAAGGATCATATCTCCTGTCCGATCTCTCGATTGGACAGCTCGATCCTTATATGCTTGGAAAGGTACTTCCACGTACCACAACTTTCATTTAGGAATCTTTTCAAAATTCTCAACTAATCAAGGGGTTATGGTTTCGTGAAGTAGGTCTCTCGGCCACTTTCACAAAACGTTCAAACCTTCAAATTTTCTCTAAAACTCTAACGATACGAGTCTAACTTGGTTGTAAGATACGGGGTGTTATAGTAGCCACTTCCTCCACCAATGTACAAACCATACCAAACAGTTCTTCAATCTGTCCCCCTTAGTAAACCCATTAGAAAAATCTCCTCGTATTGTCACCAGGAAGGAAGACCTCACCTCTTCCAAAAAGGCTCCAAAAATTTCCATGAAATAGAAGTTAAAATCAGGTGAAACAACCCCAATTATAAATCAAATACTACCATGTCCAATGATCACTGTACTACGTTGAATTATTCCTTCATTTGTTTTTGAACATCAAAAGATGCATGATTTCTTAGTCATAAGTGCAGTATAATTTTCTTTTATTTCTATAATAAGGTTAGTAGAAACTAATCCCTCTGTAGGTATTTTTTCCATCAATGGTGAATACAGCACAACCTAGAAATTCAAGAGGAGGTGAATTTCTACCTAAAACCACCATTGCAACCCTCGCCGGCGAAATCCAAACCACCAAATTTTGTCATTCTTCCTCAGAAAATCCATATTCTTTCCCATAACTCACTTCCATATATGGCCGTTGAATATCCCCCGGCCCCATTCTAATTTCCACCATTTTAACCACTCCAAGAAACCACCTTCGGCTTAAGAATTCATGAAATTGGAAACTTTAAATAAAGGATTATGTACGCTTCTTGTAGTGCCGGTGGTCATCGGTAGTTGTAAGGTGGATAGAAGAGGAGGGGGTGAACAAGAAGAAGCTCAAATGAGGTGGGAGAAAATGGTGTTTTTCTATTTTTTTTTTATTGATGTATTATTTTTTTATTTGTCACATTGCCATGTCAGCGGCATTTGAACCTCACGCGTGATGCGTTTTGGGTTGTCAAAACTGTTTTCAATAAGCACAGTTTGACTCAAGTTTAAATATGCAATAGGAATAATTCTTAATTTAAATGTCTAAATTGAATAATCCGACAAGTTTAAGGCCTATATATATATATATATATATATATTTGACCATTATGTAAAGAGGGAAAGGATGAGGCCTACATGATTACATCATCAGATGGGAAAGATTGGAAAGCCAGATCAGACTGTACGGACATGGACCCATCTTCAGGTGGAGTCTTTGATGTGTGAAGAATCATATCTACCACCCACGACCAAACCACAAAATGGTGTATATTTTTACCATTTTCTATTTTATTCTTCTTTACATATGATAAAGGAATTACCCTCCTACTATTTTAGTCTTCAATTTTATTATTGCCTATTGTTTTCTTCACTTCGGTTCTTTGATTTAGTTACCATATTATTTGTTGTTGCTACTATTTACTATTAGAAACAGAAATTTTTCTCATAGACATTTAGTTTTGCTATTTCCACCAACCAAATTTCAACCGATAAACCGCATGTTTTTACGAAATGCGTTCTATTGAAATCGCTTTAAAATTTTTTAATTGTTCCGTGTGAAAACATTACTATTTTAGCATTTTTCCGACCGACATTTAATGCTTTAAATACACTAAACATTTTTCAAATGGTAAATCAAATTTTTAAAAAATAGAGATTTTTTTTAGTAGTGATTCTCTTTCTCCTTTATTTTAGCATGGTTTCGTCATTACTGTATTTTCTCTCCATATGTGATTTTGATGCTAGAATTGAACCGAGAGTCATCCGAAAAAAAAGTTCTCTCTACCTTGGTAGAGAGTAAGAGTAAAGCGCTTACACGCCACCCCCAAACTCCACTTGTAGGATTACACCAGTTATATTATTGTTACTGCTGCAAATGATACAGGAACGGGTTTAAGCAGTTTTATGTCACCTTCAATTCAAAGACTCAATAATACAACCTCTACAATGTGGGCTAATCATTCTTCCTTAGGGCAGACAAATTAAAGATGACTGGCTGGCAGTGAACTGATCGAAAGCTCAATAAAATGATCGAATTAGGTCCCCCACTCAGACAATTCACTAATGTTACCATTAGTTTTCCGGAGGAGTTAGTGCACTTGCCAATATAATACTGCTTACTGTCAACTGCACTTCTCTTTTAAGCAGTTATATGCTCCACTTTTATATACATTATACAACTGTGTATACATGATTATACACGAATATACTAAACTTATACATACATACATATATATATATATATACACACACACACATCATAATACACCTTTACTCCCTTTAAGATCCATCATTTCAGACCAATCATATATTTGAATACACAAAATCTTCATTACAGTAGATAAACACCATTCGAATAAAAAAAATGTTAAATCCACCATTTTTGGGTGTTCGAATCCCTGTTACTATTTAATTAGATCTAGAAAATTCATTATAATATGAACTGGTAACTTTGAGATGGCTTGCTATTTTACAATCTAATTTTCTAGTGATTATTGAGTTTAAAACGACATAACCTAGATGAAAAGGGAATAAATAATCTGATAAAACTCAAAACTCGGTCGTTGACACCTATAAGTTTTTTGAGTTTAAAATTAACCAGATCTGAAAGTTAATTGGATGAGAATCCAGTGGGTGTCATATGAGATTGTTGGAAACAATATTGTTAGTCAAAATATGAAGTTTCAAGTAAATCGGGATTAATTGGAAGTGTTTCCAATAGAGAAATTAAAATTTAAGCTAGGACAGATGGAAAGAAACGAGAAAGACAACTGGATGAAGAGAGATGACCGAATGGGTATTGGGGTAAGCCAGGTAATAAACTAAAAGTTGAATCAAATCTAGTAGACTAGGTGACCGAAAGGCTATTGGGCTTAACTATCCCGTGTTCAATAGGCGGGTTTAGCTGAATTTATTAAACTACTCAAAGTCTACTTGGACTGAAATGGGTTGGTTAAAATGGGTTAAACAATATGTCATAGCACAACCTGCACAACTCTTAGCAAATGCTTAATGTTTTTGTTTGCTTTCTTATAATTTATTTAATTATCTAATAATTTTGGTGTTGTTTGTAATTGGTAGAATAAATGAAAAAAATTCCAACACTAGATTTCGTATAATTAACAAATACAATATTTAGTTGGTCATATATCAAAAGTAATCTCCATATAGTCTAACATATGGAGTATTTGATTGACAGTATTAATTTCATATTGCCAAAATATATGCCTAAGTTATGAATAATCTATATCGAATGCGGAATTATAATTTTTTTATTCGCAATATGTGGATAAGATTTAGTAAAGGCAAAAATGTCATTAACAATCCCTATATTATTACTAGTCTTAAGTGTACATGCATTGCACGTGTGCATCGCACGAATCAATAAATAATTTATATAAGAAGAATACATTTTCATTAAAATAAATGCAACTATCTAAAAGATGAAAATGGATACTCCGTATTATTACGCGAACAAAATAGTTGAATTCAATATTTACTGAACATGTAAACAATAAGAATTTAGTTAAATTAGTTATATATTATGCTTTAGTCTATGAGAGACAAATATATTATGTTGTTGTATCTCACATAAATCTTTTTATAACGACGTTTTAGCGTAGGTTACGTTCCCTTATCAGATGATCACTTTTAGTGGGATTATGTTTCCCGATGACAATAAATAAAACATACTGTCAAACAATAGCTAATTGTATTTGTCGGAGTATATTTTTTCACATGGACAACTATGTTACACTTTCAAGGGGAATATCAATGTCAATTACAAGAGTTTGGTCATGACGAAGTAGTCAAATCGACAAAAAGAATCATACACCAAGAATATCGTTTACAGATGATATCGGTCACGATACATTAACATAGCATGTCATTATATCATACAATAAAATATCTATAATTACAAATACTATATAACTAACCCACATAAAATCTTTATCTTTGTAAGATACCCAATTACTCTATTTATAAATAAGTCAATTTTAAATTGATAATCATATATTAGACATTGAAACAAAAAACACAACTGGCAGACTTTCAATAATATGCAATTGTCTATCAAGAATACACGATCATTTATCAATACTAATTTCTTGAACAAAAACTTAAAGTATAAAAGTTTTAGCTCAAATCACAATCAAATTTACCTCCGCAATCATCGACTCTATCAAGATTTCATGTTTAAAAATGTAGAGTACGGACTTCTTTTATAGGAGTGTTCATCTCCTTTCTAATCTAAATTATTTTTGTTTTAAAATTCAAAGAATGTTAGAATATTAACGAAAGTGATACTAATTGGTCAAAAAATGTTAAACCTAAAGTGATTTAATTGCATAATATTCCTAATATCAAATTTTCACCATTAATGTCAAAAGTGAAAATTATGTTGATATTGATACACAAAAATACACTCTAAAGAATAAGGTAAAGATAAAACGAACTACATTATATATGAGCATAATAATATAACACAACTACTTGTAACAAATTAACTATAACAGAAAGGAGTATGGTAGGGTAGAAGATGACAACCTGAAATTTGAAATGGAAGAAAACTGAAATCGATAGTGTTTCCGCTAATTTGATATTTTACATAATCAATTAATTAACATCGTAATTGTTTGATTGAGGCCAACCTCAATCAGTAGAAGGTCATGATTCTAGTGTTCACCTGAAATAAAATTCACAAAGGATCAAGTCAATACTCATTACCCTGAAGATAAATAAATATAAAAATTACTTGCCATAGCTTCTTTATAACCATATTTAATGAACATAACTACCATTTGTTTTTATTATTAATAAGAACTTAAAACTTTTCAATATTACCAATTATAGCTACCATGGTAAAAAAGATAAAACATACACAAATACACCTAGAATCACGTTGCCCAATCACTGTTCCCCCTTTTAACAATACACTTACATACTCACACATTAATTAGGATTCTCTCTCTTTAATTACTCAAATTTTTAGCCGTTTTTGTCTCGTCAGTTTTTTTCCATTACTTTCAACCTTCAATCACGTTTCATCCACGATTCAACCACGATTATGTGCCCCAAATTCTCGGGTGGTTGTGTATTTGAGTAAGTATTTTTATATATTTTGTGTATTTTTCGTTTTTTAATGCTTCTGTTCTTATAATTTTAACTTAAATCAAAGTTTAATTTTCATGTGTTAATCACTAAATCATTATTCTAATGGCTGATCAAACCACACCTAATAGGAGAGTAACTAGAGGTATAACACATAGTGTTCAAAATTTAGATTTTCCGACCTTTGATTTGGGTATTTCTCAACAAAAAAATCAATGTTGATGCAGCTTCTACTGAGAAAGAATATGCTGAGATTAGATCAAAGAAAATACATGATCCTAAGAGAAAAGCGAGTCTTCAACTACGTATGTCTGAGATTACAACATCAGAGAGGAGAAATACATCTGAAGTTGATTCTGATAAAAAGGGGAAGAATGTTGTTGTTGATGAAGATTTACCAACAGCAAAATTATCAGTGAAGAATCAAGTATTTTTTCAATTTTTTTTTCATTTTTTGATTATGTATTTGAACGCATACGTAATTTTTTATGAATGTATGTTTTATTTTTTATTTTTTTTTTATTTTCATGTTGATGTCGGATTTATCTAGTTTTCAGTTTATATTTATGTTTTAAACACATACATTAATCTATATGAATGTATGTGTTGATTTTTTTTTAAATCCTGATCTTCAGTTTTTATTGTGTATTTGTTGACATCCAGTATTTTCTCATGTTTTACAGATTTTTTTCATTATATGTATGTCTATTTTTCTGGAAATAAAACTTAGGTCTAAATATATACATGTCGCTGTTTATGTATTTTTGGTTGTTTTTTTACCTTGCTTCTTATGGGAACATTTTTTCTAAAGTATGTATGTTTATTTCGTGTTGTGGTTTTTAAATTTTAAGAACCAGTAATTTGTTTTTTTTTTTTGTGTGTTTTTTTTTTTAATATTCAGTCATATGCATTTTTTAGTACATGATGTGTATTTGTTCTCATATTATTAATTTTTTTTCAGGGATCTAAATTCATGTTGAAACATCCTCCAACTGCTCCAACTTGTATTAAAGCATACATGGATCAAAAAATCAGAGATGATTTGAGGGACAAACTTACTGATGAACAATTTGAGATGTTTGAGAACACTATTTTCGGTAAATATTAGGATATACCGGTTGAATCCGAAATTCAGTGTCAATTGTTTAAATGTCTGATGATTAGGGAGTTGAAACGTAGTTCGAAAGGATGCTTTTGTTATTGATATCAATGGGACTGAACTCACGTTTACTCTATTTGATTTTGCATTAATTACTGGGCTCAAGTGTTATGGTAAGGAAATTGAATTTCCGGATGTTGAGAACAAATTCATGACAAAGTATTTTCCTGGGGCAACAAAAAATGTTTTAAAGATGTCGTTAAACAAGTGTTTTGAAGATCAGGATTGGGGTGTCGGGGCTAATGCTGATAGAGATGCTGTTAGGATTGCGATCTTATATTTCATCCATAATTATTTACTATCCAAAGGAAAAGAGAAACGTGACAACCAAAAAACATTTTGATTTGGTTGTGAGTGGACGATATGTAGATTATACATGGGGTAAAGAAGCATTCGATGATCTGATTGTTAGTGTTCACAACAGGATGCAAAAGATACTTCAGTTTTACTGTCTTCGGGGTTTTCCGTATGCTATGCAAGTTTGGATACACGAGTTGTTCCAACGTTCCAACGCTATTGAATCAAATTCCAATAATGTCAAACTGGAAAACAATTAACACACAACTAACGGTTTCCCTACTCATGTCGGGCATGTTCAGAGAAGGTGTTTCCAAGGTAGAATTTCTAAAATTAAATACATTCTTATTACTTAATCCTTTACTAAATTAGATCCTTCATAATATGTTTTAGCCAAATACATGTTTCGTAACTACTTTCTTCACAGAAATACATTGTTTGACAGTAGTCATACTTTTCTATTTCAATGTATTTTAACAAATACATGACTGACAAATTCAGGTCTGACAAATACATGACTGATATGTGCAATGTTTTCCAAATTTACAGGATCACATTAACTTTAGGAACATTGTTCCTCTGATCAATGAAGTTGAAGAGCTCGGGTTGCGTCCATTCTTTGTGTATTTGCACTCCGTTTCACCTACGCAAATACAAGAAACGGAGGATGAGTATGCTGATTTCTCTACAACACCACCATATGTTGCTGCTACCAAAGAAAAAGAACGGAAAGACACTTCAAAGTCTCGACCACGCAAGAAATCTAGGAAGATGTCAACTGCACCGTTGCCCGTGGAAAATCGGCAATCAACAAGCCCAACAAACGCCATCCACCGTCGTTCCAACCGGAGTTTCGTCCCGTTCAGCCCGTTCAATCAAAAGGAAAAGAAACAGTTGGTACAACCACACGCCGCGCATCTGTTGATGATTCACCCACCAACAACTCAGATTTCATCAAATCTTTGAGGGAAGATTTCAACAAATTCAAAAAAGATGTAAGTTTTATATTTTTCCCGTCATATATGATGCATTTTATGTTTAAAAATACAATCTGTTTTTGTCATATATGATGCATTTTATGTTTTTAAAAAAAATGTTTTTATAATCTTCCTGATCTTGTTTTCTGATTTTTCTAGGTTCTTGATGCATTCAAGTCTGTATTTACTGAATTAAAGGATTTCCATCTTGCGATGGATGAAAAATTAACAATGCTTTTGGAAAATAAAAAACTGAATCAAAATTCAGAAAAGGTATCTTAACTTAACTAATACATTTGTCAATAAGGACAGAATCAGTATGTTTTTTCAAAGTTATTTGATAAATACATATTGTATTTGTAGGGGGCTGATAGAGAAACACATCCTCAATTTTGTGACGAGAACATACATCAAGCAGGTGATGCCTACATAGATCATGATGATGGTATCCAAATGGATACTACTACTGTTCATGTTTCTTTTCCCGAGGTATGTTACAGATTATTTTGCCAAGTATTTGTCAATTAATTTTCTCTCACGATTTATTTCTTTATGTTTTTGTTGATTTATTTTTAATCATGTTTTTTTGATTCATATTATATGGCATTTTTTATTAAGGGTGATGGTCATGAAAAACAAGCGGATAATGGCAATGGAAGCGGTGATAATGTCAAAGTTTCAACGAAAGAGATTTTGGAAGGAGGTGATCTTTCGAAAGAACAGAAGATTTCCAATGAATGTCCCGCTGTTGAGACAGCCAAAGAAACAGTGGAAGAAAAAAAAGAATCCGATGATTCAAATGATACAGAGGTATGCATTAAACTTGAATACATTTAATTCGCAACCAATTTGTTTTTTTTTTCTCAGTTTTATATGTTTGTATTTGTTAGGTTACCGCATGTGCATGGGTCGATATAAAAAATGATCCAAAAGAACAAGTTACACCACAAAAGAATGTGGGAAACACCAAAGCCTTTAATGATTTTGTGGATCCTGGTGCAAAAGTTTGGGACGTGCAACCTATATCTGAGTGGTTGCTGTCCGACGAAGCTTTGCCAAGTCAAACTCCTGGAAAAGAGATTAGGAAAGGAGAAGAAACTGAAAAAGGAATAATTCTTCATCCATCAGTTCCTCGGACTATACGGCCCGGAAAATACCAGACCTCACCATGGTGCACAGAATTTGGTATGTATTTACATCTTTTTGTTGTTTGCTGTACATTTTTTAAAGTGGAGCAATTGTTGATTTTTTTTTCACAAATAAACAGGTAGCAGTTCGGGCAAGCAACTAATGCCTTTGTTTGACAAGAAACACCCCTTTCATCAATTTCCCATTACCGATGTGTTGGACCTCGATGTATTTGAAGAATTCTGTGAATGGCTTAACAAGGGATTGCTAAAAAGGCATGATGCCAAGTATGTTTGTAAGGTTTTTATGAATTTTGCAATAATTATGAATGTGTCCCTTTTTTCATAATGTATTTGTGTTTTTTTTTTCCAGGAAAAATTATGAAGATCATTACAGAAAAACATGGCAAATTTTGAGGATGGTGTCCAATACGATTTTGTTGTCACAATCTAGTATAAGAACTAGTTTTACCTTTTGTCAATGGATGGTCAGTTGTGGAATGACGAGTTAATTTTTATAATAATTTTAATTACCAAAAATATGTACTAATTCATATCTAAAGTTAATCCATGTATTTTTTAATCATTTCAGCATATTGACATCATTTTCTACTACTTTCTAAGAAAGGAAAATATGACGTGAACAACAACTACACTTTCACCACCGTTGATTGTGTTTTCAAGCAAAGACACTTTGATGTTTGTTATCATGCATTCCACAACATCGAACACGGACCGATGTTGCCAATGAAGAGTCTACTTTGATCGATTATGTCAAGGGCCACGTAGACTACTTGTGCGAATGTGCCATGGCATACATTGACAATGTGCTAATACCATTCAACATAAAAGAAGAAAATCATTGGGTGTTGCTTGTTTTTGTCATTCTTGGACAGGTATTTTTGGTTAACACTTGCCTTTTAAATATCATAAAAAATACATGTTTACTGATATTTTGATTCCTGTTTTTTTTTTAAATGAATAAAAGTTTTGACAGGCGTCTTTATGTATACAACTTGTACCGTTCTGCTCGACACGCAGCAGTTGTGAGGACTGAAGTTGAAAAACTGGCCACATTTCCTTAATATGTCGGTATTCTTTGTAAATAGACGTCTCAGTTTGGTTAAGGATACAACTTCTAATGATAAGGGGCAGATGGATACCCTTGATGTTGTTTATGTTGAAAATCTGCCTCAGCAAGAATATGGTAGCATGTAAGTATTTCCAAATTAAAATGTTATTTTAACCAACAAATACATGTAGGATGCATCAGTCTATTCACACAAATACATAAATATTTAAAAAACATACATGGTGTTTATATCCAAATAGATAAGTCATATAGATTTATGTAAACATACATGTTAATAATCTATGTATGTTTCAAATACAGTCTGTTATATGTATGTTTCATTACAAAAAATATTTACAACAATTTTTATCCTTAATTATTGTTAGTATTAAAAACTAACATGTATGCCCCTTTTTATCCATGTGGACGTGGTGTATTTGTGACAAAGATATGCTGAGTATTTGATCACGGCTGGGAGTATACCGGATAATATTGATGCACATATGCGTATGAGATATGACACTCTTTTGTGGGGATATGCCGAAGTCAACTTGGGCAACAATGCTGAGAGTGATAGTGAGGTTCCACCAAGACCAATTAGGACTGAGATAGATTATAACACCGTTGATGTTCATGATGTTTGAACAATTATGTTAGGATGAACGATGTTTTTGTTCTTTTTTTCCTCTTTAGTAGCTAGTTTGTTGTTTTAGATGTATTAGATTGATGTTGGATTATAATTTTGTGAAATGAATGTGCACATTTTTTTTTAGATTACTATTAATGTTGACAATTATTTAACTGTTGAACAAGAAAATTTCATTGAATATCAAAGAGTGGCCTTCAAATACTGACATCATTTAACATCTGTAAACTATGTATTTTACAAATACATAATGTTTTTTCAAATTAACAGCTAAAAATACATGTCGTTTTTTGATATAAAAACCTAATGTTCTTGTAATACAAATACTATATGGTTGTTGTATGTTTGAATGAACAGAAAAACAATCTTAAATTATTCACATTAAGTTTCTTTAACAGACATATCAAAATATAACACTCAAGTATGTTATAATACCAAATATATTCTCAATGTTTGTTTAGCCTCTGTTCATGAATTATTGATGATTGTTATACTGTAAACTAGATGTATTTGTACATATGTTGACAGTAATCAATGAATTTTACGACAAACATTTATACAAAATAAGAATTACGTAAATACGTATAATAAGTGTTAACGATAAATTATTGACACATTTGTCCTTATTCTTAAAGAAAACCCGGAGTATTTCCCTAAGTAAGTGTACGATAATAAAAACATAATTGAAACCAAATCATTTCCTCCTAGGCTCAAAACCACATGAACGCCCGTTGTGTCCAAGTTGTCCACAAGTACCGCAAGCATGTCTCTTTTTCCAGCCATTAATTCATGTAAAGGTTTGTCACGCCTCTTCTTTGGCCTACCGGTGTGGTCTTTTGTATCTCGGCTGCAACAATACTTCATCCAAGATGTCTTTTGGAATTTTCCATTCACTCTTATCCGGCAGAGGATCCACAACAATATCATATGTCTTTACAACCTCGTCTCCGCTTGAATAAATCGAGCAATAATCATCAACAACCAAATGTTTCTGTTTTATAACAGCCCATGCATGCGGACATGGGATTTCATCTATTGAAACATACGACAATTGCATGTTTTGTTACTCAGATTAATAATGAAACGTCTTCGTCCATCATGTACCGTGTACACAAATTCTGTTGATGGTTCAATCTGTCAAACAAAAAAAAACATTATGTATTTGAAGGTTTTTCAATATAAATTGTTTTAAGATAAAAAATACATTCAATAAAAAAATAGAGTACCTTAATAAAAAACAGTATTTAGAATTAATTTTTTATTATAAATATATTTAATTTTTTATAAAAACACATGATTTTGTAACATACCGTCATTCGTAGACATAAATACTCATTGATTGACAAAAGATCTCTCTTGGAATTTTTTACCTAGTGTGGTGAACGTGTATGTTTCATTTCTCCTATTATTGTAATTTCATCTACCAAACATCTTTCGAATCTCTTCCAGAAAGTCATATATCTAACAATTTCTCTAGCGCCTAGAAGATGTTTGTTAATACACTCGCAATGTTAGAAGTCATTGTCCAACCGCGGTTACCGCTTGCATAGACTCTAGCCCACCTATCCCTACCAAACTTCATCCAAATACTCTGCAACCCGCAAATCTACTTTCTGAACTTTAAGCATCAACTCATCAAACTCATCTTGCGTATATGCTTTTTCCATTGAATAAAAAACAGGCAACAAAATATCATGGCTTTTCCTGTATTTTTGACATACATTACCCCATAGATGCCATATACATGCATAATGTGTGACTTCTGGATAGATTCTGAAAACAGCTTTGTTTATACTCTCATGCCTATCGGATACGATACACATGTTCTCTCTTACTCCGTATGTTTCTCGAAACGCTCGAAAACCACGTCCAAGATTTTTCATTCTCGTAATCAAGCACACCATATGCTAGGGGCGTATATTACCTGCATATATGTAAGTATTTCTTCAGTAAAAAAACATATTGTATTTGTAGTTATTAAGATTAATAAACAAAAGGCATCGTGAATTTTAGACATACCTGCACCATCTAATGTGCTTGCAGATACAAATGTCCCATTGAAGGGTGTTTTTAAGTAGCTACCATCAACCACCACAATTGGTCGTCAACACTCAAATCCCTTGATAAATGCATAGAGAGAGTAATAAAAACATACGAAATTCATTCTCTCTGGTTTTACGCATTTTTATATTTGAACCAGATATGTTTTATCCAATATATATAGGTAACTGGTAGCCGGTTATACGATTCACCCATTGTACCCCTCAAATCAATCATCGCTTTTTCCTTTGCCGCCACGCAACCATGTATGAAACATCCATGCCAAAATCATTTTTTATATCCTCTCGCAATGTCTTTAGGAGTGTATTTCCTCTTATGATTTGCTATTTTTGGTTTAACAATTCCACTTATCAATCGACTCGTAGCTTGTCGTTGGGAATAAACCTTTTCCTTTAGGGGATATGTATATTTATCTTGAAACTCTCTAATTCTAAAAAGTTCAGACTTCCCTATACTTGACGCCCTCAATTTCCAATCACAATCACTAGATACGCAGACAAGTGTGTAGCTACATATGATGAGCATGAGTCAAAAATACATTAAAGTCAAATACAATAATGACCACAAATAAATATAATCAAATCATTATTAAATACTGATATATATATATATATATATATAAAAACAAGTTTTTAAAATACATAATGTAAAAGAAAATTGTTTGCACGTATAAATTTGTAAAAAATACATTCTAAACATACACTGTAACAGTTTTAAACATACACTGTAAATTAAACATACACAGTTACTAACATTATAAATAAGCATAGTCACAATTTCAAATACACAATATACATGGTAAAATGAAATACCTTATTGCATTACACCTTTCTGTGTGGAAGCTGAATCGGTTTGTAATCGCATAATTCGCCATCACAGTTTTTAAAGTATCCTTGTCTTTGTAAGCTTGATCGATAGCAACTACCTTTTGGTTTGTGTCGTCTATAACCATGAATTGTTTGTTTTCAAACAACACATCAGCCTGTCCACAACTAGATGATGCTAATTCTTCCGAACCAACTGTTTCTCCCAATGATGACTGATTCGTGTAACCTATTTGCAAGTGATTACCATGAACATAACTCTCTCTGGATAAACATATCTCCAAACTCCTATCACTTGTAGTTATACACAGCGGATACATTGCTAATGCTTTATTCTCTTTCTTCAACTCAACATACACCTTTACACCCATATCATTGTGAATTTCAATTGGGATTTCATCACCTTCAACAGCGTAGTTTACGTGTATGTTCTTTCGGAATTTATCCAAATTCAGCTGTGTTGCAATTGTTTCTACAAATTCAACATACATAGAATACTCTTTGAATGTGACCGCATCAATTTTGTAATTGACGTATTTATTTTCATCGTTCCAAAATCCAGAGTGTTTAATTAACGATGAAATATTCGACATATGTTTTACAACAAATTTTATTCAATTATTTTGCATTAAAAAAATTTAACATGAATAAAAACCAAATTCTACCAGGTTTAACATACATCAGACGTAAATATTTACAAATACAACATACAACATACTGTTAAATTGAAAAATACACATATGTGGAAAGTAAGTATTAACATTACAAATACAACACAAACTCAATTATGTTATTGTATTTGTAAATACGTACAAATTTTGACAGGTAACATATAAACCAAAAAATACAACATCAAATTATTCAATTTACAGTTGACAAATACGTAATTCGTTTCAACAACTTAAACCATTAAGAACATTAAATATGTCAATCAAAATTTCAAAAAACTGAATTTATTTGCAGTTTGCATAAAATAATATCGAACATACATTATACTTGGTAGTATTTGACAAATACATAACAGAAATACTAGATGAAATTTATACCAGTAATGTTAAAGAGATTTATAATTGATGTTTTTGTTTGAAATTATACCAATTTAAGAACATATTCACCTTAAGATAAGTATTTTTCAAATAATTTTTTCATCAATTTCAAAACTAGTGATTTTGATTGTAAATTTGAAAACAGATAAACAGTTTTTCAATATTGACATACACCTATTCAAAATTCACTATAATGTATTTGATCGATCAACCTGAAACGATGATCTATAGCTTTTTAATTTTCGTAAAAAAAAAATAAAAAAATTCAACACATTTGTTAAAAAATACATGATTCTTACGGTAAAAAAAATCTAAACAGTTGGTTGACGTAAATTTATGAACAATTTTTTTGATATAACAAATATGTATTGATTGAATTACCTCAAACGATGATCTTCTTGGTGATCTTTTTTTTTTTTTTTTTTTTTTTTAAAAAAAAAACAAAGTAGTTGAAGGTTCAGTAGATTTTGAAATTTGAATTTGGTTATGTTTGACTTTCAATATTTGATTGATGAAGGAAAATTGTTTTGAGCTGATTTTGTGGAACTAAAATTTGAATTTACCAAATATAGGATTAATTACGATTTTTAACGGTACGTTGATTGGGCATAATTTTAGGCGCTTTTTTTTTTCTGTTTTTTTTTTACAGTTTGACCGTGTATTTGTTAGTTAAACATACACCCGAAAACATACACTTAAGGCTGGGAAGGTAGCAATGTTTGGTAAATAAAAAAAGGTAGTTACAATTGGTAGGAAAGTTCCAATAGGTAGCTATTTTGCTAATTTTACCTAAATAAATTATACAAAATTAAAACAAAATACCTTATTTATAGAAAATTTGTGTACTTGGGAAACATTAGAGTTTGAATTGAGAAAAATAGTACTCCTAATATTGAGTGAAAATGACGGAGACAATATTGGCCTTGCAAATATTTTGGTCGGTCAACTATGGGTTTTATTACCGAAAAAAAGAAACTATGAGATATTATAAGATTTAGTAAAGATCTTTAAGTTATTAAATGTACTTTTAATTACCTAGTAATAATTAAGTGACCTAATTGGTAAGTAGTCAATGAAATAAACTGTTTAGGAGGAAAAAACGCTATTTACTTCGTAAACGGAAAACTAAACAACATGGCAGTGCTATTGATTAATGTAAAAACAGTGTGTTAAAAGGAAGGTTGTCCTACTTTGGTCTAATTTGTTACAAAGTCCATAATTAAGTTTTTGTGGTTTCCTGCCTCCGTTTAAATTTGGATTAGAATTTGTTTAAACTGATTTAAAGTCCTAAATATTTATACTTTTAGTCAAATAAAAAAAGATTTAATAAATAAATTTTAGTTAATTTTTAAAGTCCTAAATATTATTAAATGATTATTTTGTCAATTATAGAATCTTTTAATAAAAAACAAAAAGTTCAATTAATATTTTTAAGGGTTTTCGTACTTTTAATATAGTATAGATAGATATAGATAGATTAATTAAACACTTAATTAACAATCTCCACATGTAATAATTTATGGCATGAACATTCTCTGCATTATAGTCCTTTTACAATTGGTCTGTGAACCAAACAACCCTTTGTCATAGATTTGCTCAAAGAAAATTAGGGTTTTGTTAGTATGAAGAGTGAAACTACAAGTCATAGTAGTACTTCACCACAAAGTATGGGCCAATCCAAATTTCTCAAAAAGAAATGTTAAAACCTTTACAAACCCTCAGAAGAAAGTGAACTCAACGTTATATATACCCTTTAATTTCCACTGTTTTTATCTCTACATGCCACCATTCTCTCTCTCTCTCCTCAGAATAGCTTAAAACACAAAATTGATATGTCTCTCTTGGTTGAGGCTTAGATCTACGAGGCTTGTTAATTAGATCCTTCTTTTAGTTTTTATTTTTTTAATTTTTTTTTTATACATGTTTTCCTATTTCTTGATCTATTGAAATGATTGTGACTCCTATTTATCTTTTACAAGGAGGAGAAGTTCTTGATAGCTTTTTATTTAATTTAGTTTTGGAGTCTTGATATAGTACTATTTGTTCTTATGGATAGTTTTAATTATTTCTTGTTGGATTAATTAAATCAACTTGATCCATCTGAAATAGTGAAAAAATTATGACCCGAAAACCAAGAATTTAAAAGTATTGTAAGTCTTGCTTCTGATCTCAAAATTTTAGATGAAACACTATTTTCCTTTTTGAAGAATAGAGGCTTTTGATATCAAAGATGTAGTGATTTTGATCAATCCTGAATTATAGGGTTTATGGTTATTGACCATGGATCAAGTGATACAGTCGCTGTTTGCAGCTGCAGCATCATGAAGATTCACATGCAAAGGCAAGGTGGTGTGACGATACAGTGGCGGATCTAGACTAGATGATTCTAAACTTGGATTCGCCGTTTGACAATGAAAGTGAGAATCTTGATGATGCTGCATCAGCAATAAAGGACTAACTGACCATTCAAGGGGTGTCAAATTCTTCATCGGAAAATTAAACTGTATATTTAGTGTGTGTATATATACACACACTAAGTATTGATTCCCTTTGGGTTCTCCTTGAATTTACGCTTTTATATTTTAACCAACCCTAGTTATCGGGGTATGCTAGCTTATTTTTCGCACTTTGCAGAAAAGAGAAGCTCAGTCACATACTTGGAAGTACAACTAGTTTGCTCCTTTTTATATCCATTGAGGAAGACGATGTTTCCTCCTATGTCGTCTTTAATTAGACGATGTTTCCTCCTATTTCGTCTTAATTCTATTGTTAATCTTTTGAGTGCACAATTTTTTTTTGTCAGGTGAGCATCTGGTACTTGTAAGCCTCAAGCCATATTTTAAACTCTTTTTTATCTGGTCATGTCATCATATATTTGAAATTCATTACCTCCAACTAATTAAGTTGGATTCTCACCATATATAGGGCTTATTAAGGGAAAATTGTTTCCAATGAGGAGTTTCTTTCCGGCTTTTAACCCTAAGAAGATCTTTGATTAATTAAGAACGAAGGGATTACATCCATTCTATCACTCTCGGGTCATTAAGTAGGCGGTTGGACATGATTAGTTGGAGATTGGAAAAAAAAGTAAAACTGAAGTTGGAACAAGGTATATGAAAGTTGAAGTTGGTCGTGTTTGGATATAAATTTTACTTAGAAAAAAAATTGTAAATATAAACTATTATTTCACTTGAAACCCTGCTTTATGTTTTCATACTCTAATTCTCTATTTTATGTTTGAAATTGAACTAAGTAAACCATAAGACAAACACTGTTTTGAAATAATTTTTAAATACTTGAAATGACTGTATTACTATTCTCTCTGTCTCAAAAAGATTGTCCTCTTTCTATATTTAGAAACAATTTAACTTTATGAGGTGATTCTGCCCTACACAAATATTAAGGCTTTTTTTAACCATACATTTAAAGGTGCTTTTTTCTTTATTTTTTAAATTTTATACCAAATCAAAAAAGAATAATCTTTTTTTGAGACAGAAGGAGTATATCTTACATTTAGATTTAGATTTTTTTTAATTTTTCTTTTGTCCAGATACTGCTCGTTGAAGACTAATGGAAATGACCCTGCAGTTGCAGAAGGATGACGACAGCACAGATCTGTGATTATTTTCTCCAGTTAAAAGGTGAGCAAATTAAAGCTCGTCTTTTTCTTCTTTTTATTTGGGCTTAATACACTGACAAGTGACAACTCTTAAAATTTGTCATTAAATTTCGTTTTCTTTTAAACATTCCAACTATTGTTTGTTTTTTACTTAAGTTATCGACGGACCTTTAAATTTATTCAAAAATTTTATTTAGACCTCCAATTGAGATTTGTACCATCTAAACCCTCAAAGATCACTTTTACTGTGCCATTTAAACACAATTTGCTGAGCTGGCCCACCGCGTGAAGTATATCGCCCCAAAGGGCGTGAGATGCCATTTTTTCCCATTTTTTAATTTTTTTAGAAATATTGTAAGTAAAAAAAATAGAAAAAATATTTTAAATCTAAACTCTAACGTCCTCAATCTCGCCGCCGCCATCCTCCACTTCATCTTCTTCCCCCTCTACTTATTTCAAACCAAAATCTCCTCCCATTTTTTCTATTTTTTTCTTGTTTTTGATCTATTTTATTCTTAGGTTTAGATTTCATGTTGGTTTAGATTTTAATGGCAGAAGAGACGGAGGAGGGTGAGAGCCGGTGGCGGCTCCATTTTCTCCAGCGAGCAAGGTTGGTCATTTGAAAGGACAAGGGTAGAAAACGAGGTGGTGTGTGGAGGAGAAGATGGCCGGAGAAAGAAGGGGAAGGAGAAGTGTGGGTGGCGACAGATCTGGATGGTGGTGGTGTCAGCGGTCGTCGAAGGTTGAGTCTGCCAGTCGCTGGTGGTCAGCTCCGGCGAGGCAAAGAATTATACAAGTGGAGGAGAAGGAGGCGGTGGGAGGAGGGGGGGTTCATTTTAATTTTTTTAAGTTAAAATCCACATGTCATTATTTTATTGGTCATTTTGACGTGTGAATTACACACACCTGTGTTGTTTGGCTGCATATTACCTTTGTGTCTAAATGGCACCGCAAAAGTGGTCTTTGAGGGTTCAGATGGTACAAGTCTCGGTTGGAGGGTCTAAATGGAATTTCTGGACAAGTTCGAGGGTCTGTCGATGATTTAAGCTTTTGTTTTAATTTAATTAGCACTTGAACACATGATAAAGAGTTTTTATTAGACATTTTCAATTCAAATTTTGGAAAAGCTTTTGTTCGTGTCCTCAAATGTCTACTATATGTAGTGAATTTAACCACATAAAATATGTCTATTTCCTTTAATTATATACATCAATCTCAATTGGAACAAACTGATTAGGGTAAAGGCTAGTAGGTAGTTGATGAGCATTGTCATGCATATCTTTAGCATTGTCATGCATATCTTTCCATACTTGTAGTCCCAGTATTACGCTTGTAGTTTCTTGTCATTTGATTTATGCCCTCTCCAGACTCCACTTGTGAGATTACATCGCGTGTATGTTGTTATTGTTGTTGGAGTCCTAAGTGGAACAGATCAAAGAAATGGACATATTTTAAGTGGTTAGGTTATATACGTAATAAGCACTTAAGAACACGCGTAATAGTTTTTGTAAAAAATTGAACCGAAAGTGTCAAATAGTAATACTTTATTATGTGTTCAGATGCTCAATAAAACAAATCGTAATTTGAATGTCTAAATAAAATTTACTGACGAATTTAAAGAATTGACGATGTATTAAACTTTTATTTTTCCTCCTATCTTCATTGGGCTTGATAATACACCCTTATCAAAACTCAATAGCACACAGAAGTTTGAGTTCATGTTTCTTTGTCTTCTAAGTGGAAGATAAAAGGGTACTTCAAAAGATTCAAAACAAAGTTGATTTTCTCATGGACATTTCTTCCGTCTGATTTTTTGTCTGCTGATAAAATAATTAACTGGGAACTGCTGTTTTTGGGTTTATGTGATTTGAGTGTAAACCCGTGGGTGCAGGTCACGCTGTCATTTCCTTGTTGGGTTTTGCACAAAGTTATTATCAGCCATTGCTGTGCAGTTACGAGTCTAGGATTTTCAGTGAGTTTTACTCTTTATATATGTCTCATTTTTTTCACCAGCATATATAGTCCGAACCGAAATATAGGCACAATGGTTCTGTCAAACTCATAGGGTTGGTTTGGTGGTTTGTTATGAGTTAACTGTTAAGTTAGTCATATATTACATTCATATTTGATAGTATTTTTTTGCTATGTATTTCATAAAATTCAACACACCCAAAACGGTGTTTGGTTTGCAATTTAAAAATCCTCTTAACATTATTTGTTTTAAATGCATTATTTTTCCCCTCAAAAATCTCATATATATATATATATATATATATATATATATATATATATATATATATATATATATATATACTTCGACATTATAAATACCTGCATAACTCCAACATTTACGTATTATCCTGTGAATCTGGTGTGTTTGAGTAGGTGGACCAATTACGTGGTAATAACAGTCTCTTGAATTTGGAGTCAATTTGTGTCTTATAAAATAATACATAAATTGCTTTATAACTACTTCTGACATTACAAATACCTGCATAACTCCAACAATCGACCATACGATCCTATAAATCTGGTGTGTTTGAGTAGGTGGACCAATTCGGTGGTAATAACAGTCTCTTGAATTTAGAGTCAATTTGTGTCTTGCTCTTTGTGTATGTGTCAATGTTTTTTACACAAAGTTGACATTTCTATATAGTCCCACCTAGAGTCAATAGATTCTGCCGACTATGTATAGACTAATTCAGCTGTTGAGTAGGTTGACAAAGACTTAGGTCAAGGGGCGCGCGCATATATATATATATATATATATATATATATATATATATATATATATGTATATAAATGAGAACTATTTTTATATATACATAAATAATAGATGTTTAATTCCTTTGATTTAATGTGATTATTTCTTTATATTTTGAGTTTCTTAAATAATAATTATGACTCCGTCACTGCTTGAGATACAAAGAAAGCTGACGGATATAGCTTTTTAGGTTCAATCTAACCCAATATTTTATATATGGAACACAAATTTAATGGGAAAACTATTAAGTTTTTGATAAATATTACTTCCTCCATCCTAATTTGTGTGATATTTTTTTTTAGTCAGTAAAAAAAAAAAAGAAGACATATTTCTATATTTAATATAATATAAATTATGATATTTGTGTGACTATGAATCATTTTAAATTTAATTTTTGTACACATTTAGTAACTTTCCGAATCAGTTGCTTCTGGATCAGCACCCGGTTATATTCAGTGAACCAATTATTCGTCTCTTCAATAATAGGATCCAAAAGCTCGCAATAATGTTCTCTCTATTTTCTACATCATTATCATTACATGACAGTGATGGCTCAGAGTATTCTCTATACCTATGGTTTTTTGTGAGAGCCACAACTCAAAAAAGAGGCAAATAGCCCACAGCTTAAAGTTTCGATTTTCATATCAAATACTGACTGAAACCTGCAAATTCGATGTTACACTACTGAGTTCAGAACTATAACTTTATTCTTCAAAATTATTAAACTAACAATAATTTCATGGACAGTATATGATTTTCATTTGTTTCTCTGATACATTATTAAATTGATACATTAATTAATTTATCGTTTCTCTGTTCAATGACATTTATCTTGTCCATCTCTATATTATTCTTCATCTTCCAATCTTGAATTATCTGAAGATTAATATTGCTTCTATCATTTATCTAACTCAACTGTTGGTCCTTGTTAATGCATGTACTGATGTACATACAGTTCGTAGATAGGTCATGACTTCAAATTGTGGAAACAATATTTTGCAGAAATATAAGGTAAAACTGCATGCATATAATAAATGTAATATGGTCGGACTCTTTTCAAGCCCCGGATGTACCAGATTACCCTTTTTATAGGCTTAATTATTTGTCTGAGGGTAACAGTAGGTAGATTTTTTTTTATTTTTTTTTTATTTTTTATTATTATCTACCTTTACTACTAAATCTGTCTTAGCAATGTCTGATGGTAGATTTCAATTAATTGCTGTCTCCGTTTCAGCTTATGTTCCTTTTGCTTTTGAGTGTAAATGTCACTGTTCCAACCATTTTCTATGATTTCTTAGAGTAATTAATAATGATACTCTCTTCATAGTTTATTTATGTGACGATACGTACTTTATTGGGCACCAAATTGTTTTTTAAAAAAGTTTGTAAAAAATCTGTAATTCAACAGATAGCATGAGATTTTTAAGAAAATAAGAACACGCAATTAAAGTAAAATGTTAAATTAAATACAATTATAAAAATGCATCATTCTTTTCAAGCACATTAAAAATATAGTGCAAGATATATGTAAAATGTAACACGGAAAGTAATTAGCTAAATACTCATGCTTTGATATTTTTCTGGTAATAATGAGCTTAACTACTCACCCTTTTCAAAGAACTTTTTATATTCCCTTTCAACTCTTTTCATGCCACTTGTTGCCTGACATGTAATTGTCCTTCTTCTTCATTGTCACATCACTCTCAATTATATCACCCAATGGCATGAAACTGGAAAACTTTATTTTCCTGGCTTTTTACTATCTAGTTGTCTTATTTTTTGCTGGAGAATATGAACTAAATCTTGGCTTCTGTTTTAACACACAAGTTTCCAGATGATTTCTCGCTTTCAATTTATTCACTTGCGTATTAAATCCATGTAACTCCAGAGATTCTGACTCATTCATCCACAACTGATCATGTTCTATGAAGTAGCTAGGCAAAGAGAATTACTAGAAAATATGAGTTTAATCCCTTCTCTAATGTTTCAGTTCTGTTTTGCTTTTAGTCTAGTGACTGTTTTATTATTCATAGTGTAACGATCCATTTCGTCGTCATAGTCTTTTTAGTACTTTTGACCCTTCCCCGAACTTGTTTAGCTCACATTTGACCCGAGGGTGCCGTTGACAAGCTTCCCGAGGTGTTTGGATATGATTTGGGTGACTTTTTGGCAAATTTGGGCTTAAAGCGAAAAAGAGTTGACTCAAAGTTGACTTTTGGGTAAACAGACCTTTTTCGGGAATCCGTCGATTCCGAGAGGTCCGGATGGTCATTTAGAACTTGTGCGTATATTTGGTTCGGTTTCCAATGAACTCGGGTGCAATTTGGGACTTGGGTTGGGAAGTTGGATTTGAGGTATCGAGGGTTGACTCGGTCAACTAGACCTCTGTTGGGAATTTCGAGGCCACGAGCGCGTTCGCAGCGTGTTTTTATGTATGTCTGCATAAATGGTATGTAAGCAGATAGCCTCGGGTGATAGTCGGAATTTTGGGTTGAGATTGCGAAACTTGGGGATTTTGTAAGTGTGCCCCGGTGCCCCGCCGTGGCGCACCGTAACCAACGGCGTGACCGCGTATAGCGGTGGCCATGCACAAAAGAAACCTAGTAAATCACTAGTTGACCGCCGCGGCGTCGAGGGAACGCTAAAGGTGACACCGCGTTGTCACAAAAGCGAGTATCGGGCAGTTAATTTCATTAAATTTAAAAGCCCTAAGTTCCTCATTCATTACTATTCCGAAAACTGTGGGAGCATTTCAAGGTATTTCTTGGGGGAAATTCATTGTGGTAAGTCCCTTTACTTTCCTTTCCATTCCATGATTACATTATCACCTTAAAAATCCATTATCATGCTAGTTTCATTAAGAGCTTGAGGATTAAAAGAGGGTTCAATAGGTTCATCATGTTAGGCTATTAAATCTTGATTTGTTGATTGGGTTATCTTCATTAAGTATGTAATTGATTATTAGAATCTATTATTGCATGATTAATTCCTTCCTAATTAGTGGCTAATTTATGGGATTGGGAGTTAGAGTTCATACCCAAATTTGGGGGTTTTACCTAGAATCCGAATTTAAGTATTTTGTTAGTCCTCCTAGCTTATTATTGATTGGAATTGATCACCTTGAACATTAACTTCATGTTGAGACCTATAGATTCCTATTTCCATCTTTCTAGTTCATAAACCCCATTCCATAGGTTGGGATTTGGGTCTTGAATAGAAGTAAGGTTTGAATGATGTTCTTCTTGATTTTAATTTCATGATTCGGATATGTTTAGACTTTCATTATCTCGAGGCTCAAATAAAAGGAAAGACTAAGGTTTGATTTTGGAGACTTTGTTGTTCGGCTCTCCAGGTAGGTTATGGTTTATCTTATGGTAAGACTTCGATTAGCAATGCGTATGTTTAGATGATATTGTCGGAGAATGCATGTAAACCTTCGGGTATGAAGTTGGGTTGGATATTCTCTTAGGTTGGGCCTTGTTGTATGATTTGGGGGCTAGCCACCCCGTTGTGTTGTTGACTTAACTTGATCTATTTACTTGTTGGCTCGTTGCCACGTTGAGACATTGGTTACGATATTGCGGTACTTTACTTGATTGAGTTCGAGATGAGAATGGTGATTCCATTGTGGCTTATTATGTAGCCTTACTATTGATATTACTTGTGTGCCATGTGTGGTACTATTTCAGATTGGATTGGTTGTTGACATTACATTTCATCGTATTCATACGCAATTCCATAGTACATTGATATATGCATGGCTATGGTATTGATGATGATAAGTGAGAGAGTGCAGCCTCCGAGGTCTTTGCCGGAGAGCGTAAAAGGGAGATGAGTGTACGTTGCCCGAGGTTTCTTGCAGGGAACGATTGAGTGTCTGATGCCCGAGGTATTTGCCGGGATAGTGAGAGTGGTACATGGATTTTACGGGTCCCCATGGGTCGCCGAGACGTAGAGTTATTCTGTCTGGGACATGTTGTACAAAGTTGCATATGCATTGCATTCATCATACATACATTATTGCAATGCATTGTACTTTCTGATTTCTGGTAATCTGTTGTGATACTATCATGATATACTGATTCAGATTGATTACACTGAGACTTAGCACATTTGGGTTTAGATGCTATAACATAGATGATGACTTGCACTATGATTACGGATTCGTGTTGACTTGTACTTGTTGGGTTATGTCTTTATCTTGCTTTGTTATCTTTATATACGTTAGCTAGTCTTAGTCGGCCTATGATACCTACCAGTACTTGTTGTTTGTACTGACTTGCACTTTCTGCATTCTTATATGAACGTAGAGCTCCAGTTGGGATCGACCTCTACTCCACGTGGCTGATAGTAGTCGAGGATTGTTGTTTCGAGTCTTACAGGGTGAGCACGAGGACGTTTGCCGCCTTGAAGACTCTTTTTTTATTATGTCTTTATTTCCGTCCTGAGACATGATTTTTGAGACAATCGATGTAGTACTATTATTCAGACTCGTAGTATTTAGTTAGATGCTCTTGTATGACTAGACCAAATACTGGGGTGTATTTCATTACTTTCGAATTTTCTTATATTATTATCGTAAGACTTACGTTATTCTATCTTCTTCCGCTTATTTATTTATTTATTCATGTTTTTATGTTGGGATAAGGGTTCGCTTACCGAGGTGGGAAAGATAGGTGCCCGCGCGACTTAGTGAAATTGGGTCGTGGCACATGGCTTCAGGTAAATATTTATGGTATTTTTACGGTAAGATATATACAATCCAAGGAACATGAAATGCGACATTTGCTACATTATCAAATTTTATTTTATTTTTTTATATTTTGAATAGGACTAAGGCGTGAGCGAGGGTCTCTTTGTGGTGGTCTTTCACCATCTTCCTTTTGATTCCTTTTGATGGAGCAAAGTTATGAAAACACTCTTCAGAATCAAGAAATTATCATTAGAGGAGAGGAAAATGGAAGATGGAGTAGTCGACAATAGCTAGGACATAGCTGCAGAAGACAAAAGAACGGTAAAAGCGCAGATACGTTTTGTTGCCCTACCAAGGCAACTCAAACTTTCCTAAACGAAAGTTGTAGAATATAGGGGATCGGGTCCTTAATGGGCTTGATCTACACTTTTCTTGTATCAAATGTTATTATTTGGGGTTGGGTCACTTTAGGGCCTAACCTATTTGCTTTGTTTTGGACTTAGTTAATTATTCAATAGAAAGTCGAGAGGGCATAATTTTTTTTTAATAAAAAAATCTCTTAAATCAATTTTTTTTAAAAAAAATTTCAGATTATTAATCTCACTATTTATGAATATATACCGTAGTTTTCTTTTAGATGACCCAATACTGTGAAAAGATGAAAGTAATAGTTAGCTGTTGTATGAAGCGGTCAAGAAAAAGTCCTCTCTTTACAAAATTCTCTTTGTACAAACTCTAACAGCTAGTCAATAATGGTAACTCCTCTCACTATTTCCGGCCAATCAACCCCTTATAGAGACGGCGGCCGGTCGACGTGATCTACCCCCTGAACCACCCAATCAAATAAACCCTATATCAGTTCCAATTCTAAGCAAAACCTCCTATTTGAATGCTTTGTGTAACCCCCAATCTCATAAATACCCCACACCTAAGGGAATCTGTGAAAGCTATGGTTACAAAACACAATGGTGTTCCCGTTGTCATCTTTGATGGAGAAGATTACTTCGGTATAATGGCTGAAGAGTGCAAATTCACGATTGCTGAAAAATTTCTAAAGGCCAGACCCTAATTTGAGAAAATTAGGGCTACGGTGAAAGAGATGATTCCACTCAAAGGTAAAGTTACGGTCGGAGTCTATGGCAATAAAAAGGTAGTCATTGATGTCTGGAATGAAGAGGATTTCAGCTCGGTTTTTTGTCGACATGCAATTGAAGTTGAGGGACAGACTATGTGGCTCAGCCGATGGGCTACAAATTTTACACCGGAAGAGGAAAGCCCTCTTACTGGTATGGGTTCTTTTACCCAAATTGCCTTTCCATTTACACACTTGGCACTATTTGAAACAAATCTTAAGCCCAATTAGTGTTCCAATGAATATGGCTACGAAATGTCGAAACAGGCCGAGCATGTAAAGTTCGTGTGGAGATTGATTTATCCAAGCCTAGATTAAATACTATATTTGTGGGACAAAGAAATGCTTCAAATACCTCTAAGGTTTTGAATAGAAAATTAAATATGAGAGGGTTCCCAAGTTCTGTAATCACTGTAGACTACAAGGACACTATATTGGCCAGTGTAGGAGATTGGAGAGGGAACTTGATGAAACTAAGGAGGCTAAGAAACAAACCAATGATGCTACCAATGCTAAGAACAACAACACTCAGGACAAAATAGACCCAAAGGGAAAGTTGATAATGCTATCCAACAGAAACAAGGGGAAAAAAATGAATGATCAACATGTTGACATTGCTACCACATCTATAAACAATTTACAAATCAGGTTAACATTGAGAAGAATCAGGGGACTGCTCAAATCAGAAAGAGGAAGGGAATTAAATCCTAATAATAGAGCTACAAAAAAGAATAAAAGAGGTTAGAGCGAACCCCCTAAGCAAATGTGCATGCCAACTGGGGCTATCTTTGGGGTTGACAAGTAAAACCCTACTACCAGTAGAGATCTCCAAGGGAAAATAAGCTGAAAATAATACCTCTCATGTCACCCCAAATGAAAAAAACAATCAAGCTCCAAAGAATTAGAAAGAAGATGATATGCAAACAAATAGAAAGGAGCAGGAGGTGCAACAAACTCATACTGAAACTTTCCAAATCAATGATCCCAGTGAACTCCGAGTAATTCTATTTGATGATGATTGAAAAACTATTACCAGAAAGAAAGGTAGAAATAGACAAATGAATCACCAAGATACCCAGCTAAGCAAATGGATAGTCAAAACCCCAAGCTTCAGCCTGGGAAAAGTCACATTGAGGCTAGTCAACCTACTTTACTACTCCTATGATGAAAGGATCAACTAGTAAAGAGGTTCAGCAAGATGAGGGTGATGACATTAAGCCTTTACAAATCTATGAAGTCAATGAAACTAAGAAGCAGGATTTATCAATCAACACTTCATTTGGGAAAGTTAAAGAAGGGAACTATCAAGATGAATGGGATGATGAAGATTCTACTTCTGAGGAGGAAAATGCATGTCACACTCCATAACCCACCCTAGGCGTAACAAGCATCCGATGCTATGAATAACATCAGAAGTATCTTATAAAATCAATAAACGTCTAATCTCTTTCGATAATCTTTCAACAATTATATCAAAACATTATAAATAGCTAACTAACTCATGATCACCATCAAATAATAAAATCAGCAAAAATCTGTCATAAATGTATCGTTATAAAATATAGCAACCCCCAAAGAGGCAAGCAATGACTTCAACAACTACCCACAGAAATAACATCTATCTATGGAGCCTCTAAGATGATAAATAAAACGTAATCTAACTTCGGGACTGTCACGACCCGACTAGGGCCATGACGGGTATCCGGGGCTAACCACCGAACACCGCTCATTCTGCTCTCATTCATAATAGAAATACTCATAACCATAGAAACTATTGGCATTTGAATCATATTTACTTTTATAAACATAAGCCCTTCGGCTATCAAAATAATATATATACATGCATATATATAAAAAGGCGTGAGACCATACTACCCACACGCGTATCTACGAGCCTCTAAGTACTAGACATATGGACGGGACAGGCCCCGTCATGCCCAAAAAAATATATACATATATGTACCAAAAGGATAATCAATGGCACCTCCGGAAAATGGAGTGCTCTCAATCGCCTACTAGCTCCTACGAGTCCGGATCACCTCCTCGCCTAGTACGAACAACGTCCAAAGAAAACGGATGTCGCACGAACATTGTACCGAGTATGTAAGGCATGAATGAAATGAATATCATAGAGAAATCATAAGACATAAGATGAGGACATAACCTTCGAATGGATACTTCTTATACATATATCGTACGTAGCATATCATATGAATTACCTTAGCATATACATCATCATAACATACATACATCGTCATATCATACATACATCATCATCGTTAACCCGCGTCCGGTAACCTCATATGCACCACTAGTGGTGTCATGCCCGCCCTCTAGGCTCTGTAAACATTACGGTGACATGCCCGCCCTCTAGGAGCAGTAATTGTATGCAGCCCGCCTTAAAGTGACATGCCCGGCCATTTAGGCGCAGTGGAATCGCATCGTTATATACTCATCATAAACTTAACATCATTATACGTTTCATAAGCATATCGTAAGCTAGATATCATCATACATTTATCTTTAAAGCATACATTAGATCTTAGGAGCATCTATGATTATGTCGGGGTGACATAAGGTCGTGAACCCCCGATTACGTTATGGAGTAATCATAATCGTTATCTCTCACCTTGGAAGGACTAACGTTTTAAGGTGAGTGCATATGAAGAAAGCATCAATAAGTCATAGGCAACATCATTATGAACTCTAGAATCTTTAGGCTTAAGCTTATCATCATCGTTGTCGTATTCGTATTGTATCTCTCATCTCATATAGCTATTCATGAACATAGGCTCTTAGTGTCCGGATTATAAGAAATTCTTGACGTAAGAGGAAAATCACGCATAGGATTCATGACTTAGAAAGAAAGGTTTGGCCTCACATACCTTTGTCGTTTAACTACTCTATTGCTTGCTCGTTCTCCTTTAATGCCCTCGTTTATACCTTCAAGGGAATTCGTATCGACATTAGCTAAATAATCATAAGAACGTACTTACTAAAGCTAGAGAAAATTGGGCAGCATTTCCTTTGTTTATACGACTTCCTCCATATTCCATATCAACTCCCAAACATTCATAATAACAATCATCATTTGTTCACATTATTCACATTTCACAATTTCACTCCAATCCTCCAAAATCATGATCATAATTCACTATCATGTTCTTTCACATATAATACTCATTCCATGTTCTAAATGTCATTTATAACATATTTATAACTTCAACATATCCATTTTCATGATTCATTCCAACTACTACTCAACATTGACACTATTCACCCATTTATGACCCATTTTCTATACTCTTCTACAATCCAAGTGTTTCAACCTATCAATACTTCAAACAACATGGAAAGATCATGAAACTCACCTTAGATGATGGAGGAATAAGCCTTGAATGGTACACACCTCTTCTTGCACTAAAACCCTATTTCACCTTTCTTGGGATTTCTTGACTTGGATGACTTTAATGGGTTTCACACTCTTAATTCTTGTTGGTTTGATGAAGTTGATCATCAATTTCCTTGGTGTTCTTATGGATGAAGTTTATGGAGTGTTCTAGAGATTTCTTGAGTTGTGGAGATGAAAGAGGAAATGAATTAAATGAAGGAGAGGTCCCTTATATTTATCCCAAACCTGTCCCGACCAAGATCTACGGACCAACATAAGGTCCGTATGTTTTCTACTGGCCGTATGTCTGGCCGTAGATCTAGTCCAGTGAGACATGTTGTACAGGGCTGAATCTACGGTTGGACATATGGTTCGTAGATTTTATACGGCCGCATGTACGGCCGTATGTTGCCCTGGGCTTTCGAGACTTGTTTTCGTCGTCTCGTTTGATCTGCAATCCTCATGGAACCTTCTTAACACTTGTTTAATACCTCAATACCAATATAAGGGACATTATAACTCTTCCTCAAAGCACCCTTAAAACATCATTAACTCGACATCAGAATCATGTCCGACACACGACATGTGACTTGCTTTCCTTAACAATTCCTTATCTTGAATGTCTTTGGAAATCTTAATTAGGACCCTCAAATGCTATTTCTTGCTTATCAAAATGTCGTATACATCATACTCTTCGATGGCCTATTCACTGTACGCTAACGGGGAATTTTCCAAGGTGTAACAGGGACGGAGCCCGAAAACCAAAACAATAACTAAGATAGTATGGTCCCACGAACAAGCATGTGGGCTCACCAAATAGTCTAGAAAGTAGCAAGCTCTCTTAATCAGCACGCGTATCACAAACTTGCTCCTTAACGTTACCTAACACACTATAAAAAAATAACAATGGTATGCCTGAGTACTAAGTACTCAGTGAGTGCCTCCGGGAAATAGTTAATATAACAAAATAATATAATAAGGATCAATAAAACGATGTTAATAAAAGCAGTTTGAAATTCAGAGATAGAATAAATCACCAAACTTAGTAACACCATTAATGAAAACCATTAAAGAAGAAATAAATCAATTTCAACTCATTATGTCATTTATCACATTTAAGTTTTTCAATCATGAATTCAAGATCATCAACAAGCCACTCTCAGGCAACCAAAGTATAACACATTCCAATACAGGCCCAAATCAACATAACTAAGGGATGACCATTTAAGGTTCCCTAAACCGTATAGAAGCACTACATCAAGGTTATCAACCCCAATGGCTACCCATCCTCCCGAATAGCTAGGCAGAGACCACATCAAAATTGTTAATCCTTGATGGCCACTCTTCCTCCCGAATGGATAAGCTAACCCCACTAGTGATTACCCTTCCTCCTGAGTAGCTAGGCCAAACACAAACAAGAGAATCATACCATAAAAGCCAAATGACACTCAAAGCATGGAAGCCGATTTACTCATTTTGAATTATGTTCATCATCCCATTAATAGGGCTATACACACGTTATCAACTGATTTAGAAATCATACTCAACCATTATTCTATTACGACTCAACTCAACCGGTTCATAGGGCAAAACACTTCAATTGTTACTACCATCTATGTTCTTGTACAAAATATCCCTTATGGGGTAATCCAAGTTCAAGTTTCAAGATTTGTACTTTAGTTCAACAACTCATAGATAGAAAACAATGATTTCATATATTGAATATAGTTTTTAAAGTTCCATGAGGGCTTGTACCTCACACACAATAAACCTTGTCAAAGAAAACGTATTTAAAGTCGAAAAAAGTATGTTCAAAAGAGAGACATACCTCAAATCCCGCTAAAATGGTACCAACAGAATTTTCAAGGCTCAACAATCAATCTACAATAGATTTAGATGATAAAGATTAGAACTTTAATCGCTTTTATGAGTTTTCCTTCAATTTCGAAAACTAGGGCTTTTTCTAAGATTTAAATCTTGTTCTTGAATCCTCCATGAATCACCCATGGATTCTTATTGCTTCCAATACCATAAACTAGTACAAATACTCTAAATAATTTTATTAAGTATCAAATAACATATCTTTAAGAAGTTTCCCAAAGTCTCTTTTAATTTATCTTTCTTCGGCTTTCAAGAATCCATGGTTTTGAAGGATGAACTAGCATTAATTTGATGTTAGATTGATGTAGTAATGATGGGAATTGATTAAAACTTACCTTATATGTTTTGGCGAAGCCTTAGGGTTGTTTTCTCTCAAAAAGTCATCCAAAACGAAGTGGGGAAGGGTTTTGACGAGTTAGAAGCTTATATCGTTCGTAACTAGAAAAATGGGGTCTCGCCCCACCCTTGCTATGCAAGGCCAGCGCGAGGTGTCTTGCCTGTGCCACCCTTGCATCTCAAGTGTGGCACACAAGGCCAAAAGTTGGTCTAAAACACAAAAACTCGCGTTGCGATGCAAGGGTGCTGCGACTGCCTACAACGTTCAGTATAACAGGCATAACTCGTAGGACATGACTCCGTTTGAGCTCCACATATACGGTTGGAAAGGTATTTCAATTATCTATGACTTTAATGTTTTGAGTTTTCTCAAATTCCTAACGCAACTACCCGAAAACTGGCATAAGTGAGGACTACCTCAGACTTAGATGAATTTAAGAGCTCTTCAAAACTTCACTATTTGGTTTGACTTCAAAACGACTATCTTCCACCCGAATTCATCTTGAAGGGATTCATATCGCTAAAATGTCATCTTAATACCAATTTTACACATTCATACCTTATCCAGATTTGCGGAGTGTTACAATACCTCTAAGTAATCAGCAAAAGATTGCCAGGAAAAAGAATCTCAGACTGATGCTTTTGAAAGAGACATTGAATTTACTCAGAATGAGATTAAAGAGAACTATATGCAAAGGAAATTTGTCCAAGAGGCCTGATCAATACAAAAGGAGGAGGAAGGATCAGGGACTCCCCTATTATAAGGAATCAAAAGAGGATCTCACAAACACCTTTACAGAAACCTGTCAATGATTAGTACACTAAACCAGAACATCAGGGCATGAAGTCCCAAGCTAAAACTGAAAGACTGAAGTTTTTTATGACTCAATACAATTTATCCTTCATTTCTTTGCAAGAACCATTCATCAAGGAGGATAAGATTGAAATTTACAAAAATATTCTTGGATTGCGTGACTGTTTGGCCAACTCTCGTAACAAGATTTGGATCTTCTGGAAAGCTAGTTTTAATTGTAATGTCTTTGCTAATAAAGATCAAATGGTTACATGCAAGATCACTGATACTAGCTCAAGGAAGATTTTCTACATCTCAATTGTATATGCTAAATCAAGATCTGCTGGGAGGAAAGACTTAAGGAGATATATGAGGGTCTTTGCTTCCATTATTGATCATCCCTGGTTAGTAAGTGGTGATTTTAATTGTATCTTAAATGAAGAAGAGAAATATGAAGGAAGACCATGCGGTTTGAACAAAAGCATCCCCTTTATTATTTAATTGACCATGGTCTATCAGATATGGGATTCACTGGAAATGCGTTCACTTGGTATAATGAGAGAACAGAGCAAGAAATCATTTGGAAGATATTGGATATAGTTTTGGCTAATGAGAAATGGGATAAAGATATTGGAAATACTACAGTTCAACATTTGCCAAGGCTTAGCTCTGACCACTGCCCCTTCTTATCAAATTCAGTTTTGAAGAAAAAACTTCCATCAGATACTTTAAGTTTCTTAATTTCTAAGCTGATCACAAGGATTTCCTTGATGTTGTCGAGCTTAATTGAAAATTTGAAACTAATGGCAATATCTTGTTGAGAGTCCAACAGAAGTTGAAAATACAAGCAAAGCTTTGAGTTCATGGTCCAAGAACAAGATAGGTGGCATTTTCAACAATTTAAAGAAAATGGAGGACAAAGTGAACCATTACGATGCCCTATGAGTACTTTGAATTAAAATGACAGAGAGAACCTCTATAAAGCTAAAGTTGAACTAATGATCCATCAAAAGAGGGTGGATGTATACTGGAGGCAAAAAGCTCACCTGAAATGACATTTGGAGGGAGATGAAAACACAAAGTATTTTCATAACATTGTCAGGGCAGGAGGAAGTACCTTTTAATCAAGTTAATCGGATAATGACAATTAAATGGGAAGAAGATGAGGAGGTTATCGTCACGTGCCGTGAGGTATTATCAATCCCTCTTTGATCAAAATGAATGTGCTACTGACATGAAAACCCTTAAAATTTACCCCACCTTGATTAATGATGATGATAGTATGATTCTGATGGCTGAACCTACTTTTGCGGAGGTCAGAAAAGTTGTTTTTGGTTCCGACCTGATGGTTTTACTGCTTGTTTGTTCCAAAAAATTTGGGACATTATAGGGGCTGATAATATTGATTTGGTTAAAGCCTTTTTTAATGGTCATCAACTTACTAAATTTTTTACTAGCACATGTTTTAGTTCTAATTCCTAAAATTGAGACCCCTCAATCTTTTCTGATATTAGACCAATGTTTCTTAAAAAATCATTTCTAAAGTTCTCAATGATAGATTGGCTAATATTATTCCAAAGATCATCTCTCCTAATCAAAGTGGTTTTATTAAAGGTAGGGCTATAGGGGAAAATGTTATGTTAGCACAAGAAATTATTCATGAGATTAAAAAGCCTAACAAATGGAGTAATGTTGCTATTAAATTAGATATGAACAAGGCTTATGATACAATTTCATGAATATTTTTGTGTAATGTTATGAGGAAGATGACATTTTCTGAAGATTGGATTTCTATCATTCTGAATTTGCTTTCAAACACGTGTTATATTGTCACTATAAATGACAAAAGACATGATTTTTTCAAATTAAAACAAGGAGGGGGGGGGGGGGGGGGAGGCCAAACAAGGATATCCTATTTCCCCCTATCTTTTTTATTATTGCTTCAGAGGTTTTATCTAGGGGCTTGAACAACCTATATCAAGACCCCAAATTCAATGATTTTCACATGGAGAATGAGGATTCCAAGATCAACCATCTTGCCTATGCAGATGACTTGATCATCTTCTACTCTGGTAAGACCTACACCTTACAACTTATCAATAATTGCCATACTACTTATTAAAAGAAATCTGGCCAGCTGATAAATATGGATAAGAGCTGCTTCTTGGTGGATGATAATGTCTCTACTAAGAGGATTGCCATTATTGCTAACTTCTTGTACCTCCAAAAGAAGGACTTTCCCATCAACTAGTTGGGTTGTCCTATTTTCATTGGTAGAGAAAAGATTGTGTTTTTCACTAGCATTGCTTCTAAAGTCATTAAAAAGGTTAGTACTTGGAATATTAATTTCCTTTCTATAGGTGGAAAAATCATTTTGATTAACATGTTTTAAAAGCTATTCCTACCCATCTCCTTTCAATGTGTCAGCCTCCTAAAACTATTTTTATTTAAATGGAAAGAGTTTTTTAAAAAAAATTATGGGGGCAGTTTGGATGGCAAACAAAAGTACCACTGGATTGCTTATGATAAATTGTCTACTAACGAAGGTAGGACTGACTTTAGATCCCTGCATGAGATTTCTAACACTTTTGCTTCAAAACTTTGGTGGAATTTTAGAACAAAAAACTTTATTTGGACTGATGTTCTTAAAGCTAAATATTGTAAAAGGATCCCTCCTATGGCAAGGAAATTCAGTTACACTTATTCACATACTTAGAGAAGAATGATGAAAGTCTGAGGTAAGATTGACAATTTCATTCAATGAAAGATTAATTATGATAATGCTAGCTTTTGATAGGATACTTGGACTGGTAAGGGCCACCTTGCCCAATATGGTAATGCTTCTACCTTTATTAAGATTTTAGTACAATATTTTATTAACAATGGTAACTGGAATACTGATAAACTATTGCAAATCCTTCCTTTTGAGATAGTTAATATTAATCAGAGAGTTCAAAAATTCACTCTTTTAATCTTGATGATTAGCCCTTTTGGACTGCCACCACAGATGGGAGATTCTCTTGTAACTCTAGTTGGAGTAATACTAGAACCCCACATAATCAATCACTTTTTAATACTATGACTTGGCACAAACATCCCTCTAAAAGTTCCCTTTTTTCTCTAGAGGTTATTTAGGAGGAAGACTATCGTTGATTCCAACACTATCAAATTTGGAGTGAACCTGCCATCCAAATGCTCATGCTGCCTGAGATCTGAGCAAGAAAGTGAAGAACACCTATATCGCAACAAAGGATATCGGTAAAACATGGAGTCATTTCAAAACCTTTTTGAGTAAAAATTAACGTTTTCATCGTACAAAAAATCATTAATCCATGGATCGAAGAGTATTAATCAGTGATGAAGTTCACTCTCCAAGTACTTCCTCACATCATTATATGGCCAATATGGAAGGCATCAAGAGTATATTTGACAGGAAGAAAATGAATCTCCAACTCCACATCTTGATTAACCAAATTTTCCAACAACTGAATATCACAATCATTAGCGATTCAAGTCAGTCTACCGCTATGCAATGGAAACACTTACTCTATGGCCTTTATCTTTCATGCAAAACCCACCATTAAAGTACTATTTGTTAATTGGAAAAAACTTGCTCATGGTTATGTCAGGCTAAACTCAGATGGTAGCTCATGGGGTAATCCTGGCCCAAGTGGTGGAGAAGGAATCATTTGGAATGAGGAAAGTGAAATGGTTACTGCCTATTCTACTATTTATGGTGAAGATTCTAACAACGCTGCTGAAGCTTTTGCCATATTGACTAGAGTAGAATGGTGCTGGAATAATGAGGTAAAGCTGGTGGAGTTAGAATGTGACTCTGAATTGCTCATACATTGGATCACTGGAAAATCAAAACCTCCATGGAATATTTTGGACCTTTGTCTAGCAAATCAAAAGCTTGATGGAAAAGTTTGATCACTTCTTAACTTTTCACATATACAAAGAAGGGAATAAAGTTGCAGACAGGCTTGCTAACTATGGTGATGAATGCAATATTGTTTTCTGGTTCCACACACCACAACAATTTCCAGTAGAAGCCCAGGGAGAATATAACGTTGACAGACTTCAATTTCCATCCTTTAGAAGAAGATACAACCATAAAACCATTCAAAGAAATAGGGAGATATATAGACTTTATACTTTTGATGTCCCTTGATCGATCTGATGTGCATAGGGTTATCCCTCTATTTTTATGAGCCTATATAAAAATCCTACCAACTATGTTATGAATGGAGCTTGTGCCATTCAGGTAGGTGAGGGTTGTTTCTATACAACTTCTCCTTGATGTATACTTTAATGGTTATTCAATAAAGTGCATTGAAAGTTTAAAAAAAGGTGTTGTATGAAAGTGCGTTAGCTTTGAAGGATTTGTCATTCTCCACTCTAGGTGTTGGCTCCATCCAAATTGCTTGGAACTAAAAGCAATAGCTTTGGCTATGACATATTTCATGTCTCAAGCTAACTTAAAAAAAAAAAAAAAATTACCAGTCTTTCTCTGGGCAGTGTTGTATTAGCAAAACGTTATAGGGAGGGGGACTACGCCTAACCTCCGTTACAACACATTATTTAGTGATCCCATCACCTCAAAATCACCAGAAGAGGCCAAACATAGATAGCCAACTTATGGTAAACTAAGCATCTAACTAACATAAAAAGTAGCTTTGTCAAACTTAGATCTAATACTAGGAATTTGCCTCTTATCAAGTTTGAAGGGGTCTGTAGTGTTTATAGGCATATCAGAGTAAGATTGTACAATACAATTTTGGGCTGAGGTAGAGATTAATTTTGCAAAGCTGACTGCAACTTGATTGCATTCTCTGAAGGAATGCTTGATTGAGTTGGTCTCGTTGTTGATGTCAACGACTTGTCAATGAGTTGTTTTAGTTTCATGTTGGTTGAGTTCTGGTTAGCAATCATGTTTGTAATCACCATAGAGTCAAGTTGAAGAATGAAATCAGTGTAACTATGTTGATGACACCATTTCACTCCAAACTCAGCTACAATAGCTTCTGCATTGTTGTTGCTGCTGCACTATACTGTAACTGAGAAAGCCATAAGTCCATAACCATGTCTCCTTTCCAATCTCTCAGTATACCTCTAATTCCTGCTCTACGATCTTCAATAACATAGCTTCCATCAGTATTCATCTAGACGTTTCCCAAAGGTAGCATTTCCCAAGAGACTTGCCACCATTTTCTGATAGGTCTTTGTCTTTCCACTGTATAGAAGATCTCACGCCAGTGATTCATGTACGTAATGGAAGGATAAATCTTGTTGTCACGAACCATTTGGACAAAGTCGTGCGGGCATTTACTCTTTCCACCTCTGTAAGCAAACCCTCAACCCAACGATAAGTAAGACATGATTAAATAATTCGAGTAAACAGAAAAGGATAAATACGTAAGTCTCACAATAATATATAATAGAAATAATGCGGAATAAGAAAAATACCCCCAGGGTCTAGTCTAAGTCATACAAGAGTATCTACTCGAAAATAAATACAAGTCTGGAATAATATAATAATACATCAATTTGTCTATGTCTCAGAGTAGCAAAATACGACATAATGATAAGGGGAGTCTTCAAGCGGCCCGAAGCGACTCATGCTCGCCACAGGCTTCTCGATGCTAATGCGCGACTATCTGCCGTCTTTAGATGGAGGAAGACCCAACCTGATACTCTGTATTCATAAAAGAATGTAGCAAGTGCAGATCAGTACAAAGCCACAGTACTGGTAGGTATCATAGACCGACTAAGTATAACTAATATTATTCAGACAATAAAGCAAGATAAGAAGATAAATCAACAAGTATAAGTCAAACATAATCAACCAAGTATACGTCATAGCCTAAGTAAAGCGCCTAATCCCAAATATGCCAAGTCTCAATGTGTCCATCCGAAACCAACATCACAAGTAACAACACCAAATCATCTCAAAGCAAGCCGTGAATGAAATACAATGCAATAATGTATGAATGCAATGTAATGCCATGCAAATGCTGTGTACACATGTACTTCGGACGGAAATATCGATATCTCGGTAGCACAACCCAAAGTGATTCGCGAAGTCTAAGTGTCACTAGTCCTGAATCTTTGCCCAACAAATAGAAAAGACCCGGATCTTTGCCCACGGGGGTTCTCACAGGCACCACCTAGGATTCCATGCACTCACTCAATCCATGATTCCGGAACTAACATCGGATAGCGGACTCTCACATCACTATCATTTAAAAATCGAGCCAAGCTCATCACAATATTTCACCAAGTACCAACAGTGTCTCAACAGTATATCATGAATAATGAGAATGAGTGAAATGCATGTGTCAACATCAAAAATCAGCTCAATATCACAAGTACCAACATGGGTATGCCAACAATATAATCAATGTCACAAGTACCAATCGTGGGTACGCCAACAATATATCAATGTCACAAGTACCAACATGGGTACGCTAATAATATCATGAAAAACCATACAAGTCATATAAATCTCTATCCTCGTACTAATGTCACTCGTAAGATACTACAACATCATAATCAAGAAGGAAAAACAAATTCCAATATCTACTAACACGTGGCATGGCTTGACACAATTGAACAATCGAATCATAACACAATGGGGTGGCTAGCCCCAATCACGCAACGGGGACCAACCTAAGGCAATATCGACCTAACTTCATACCTGAAGGTTTATATGCTTTCTCCGACAATATAATCTAAATATATGCTTCGCTATACGAAGTTTCACCAAGAGTAAGCCATAACCTACCTAGATGGCCGAGCAACAAACACCGACAAGTTACTCTTTTGCCTTGCCTTTCCGCTGAGCCTCAATATCGAAGAAGTCTAGGCATATTCGAAATCTAGATTAGAAATCATAAAGAACGATACTAATATTGCTATCATTCAATTAAGGTCAAATCTAACCCTAGAATTTGGGAAAATGGGGCCAGCGAGGTCAAAAGCTTGGAAATTCGGGAGCAAAATATCATATTAAGCACTAGGTGATCATAACTGGCAACAATAATTACCAATTAAAGTCATGGATTCTCCTAATTTCTAGATTCAAGCAAAACCCCTAATTTTTTGTATAAACCCTAACTCTTTGATTCAAGAATTCAATTCTAATGATGGAAGATATATGATTAACAACCTTAGATTCATCAAAATGTAGCATAAACTCCATCAATTTCATCATTAATAAGCCTAGATAGATCATTCATTAACTCCACTTTTATTTCCATTACTAAGGAATTACTAAGGAAAGAGGAATCTATGAAGATTAGGGACAAGGAATTAGTAAAGAGGATTAGGAGAACTTACCACCAATAATCTCCAAGAACAGATCCCAAGAGCTCTATTTTTGTAATAGTATTAAATGCGAGACTAAGGGCTTATTTAATACACACTTAATGAAATGCAGTGCCGTTACAGCCATGGCGGTATCGGGGCCGCAACAACGATGTTTCGCGAGTGCCCCCGCGGACATTTGGGACGGTGCCGGACGAATCACACTTGGCCGCGCGTGGCGGTCATCCGCCTGCAACGGTGCCCCGGGGCCGGCATTAGTGCGCAATGCGGACACCGGGTACTAAAAATCAACTAATCTCTAAGTCTCCGATCGAAAACCCGAACATTTCTCACGGGGTCGTACGCTCCACGACCACATACCGAGACCCATACAAAAACACGCTACGAACGGACTTGTGGCCTCGGAATTTCAACGAGAGTACGGTTGATCGAGTCAACCCTAGATACCTCGTTTTCAATTCTCGACCTAAGTCCCAAAATGCATCCAGTGGCATTAGGAGCCGACTTGACTATACAAACAAGTTCTAAATGATCATCCAGACCTGTTGGAAACGATGAAATTCCAAAAAAGGTTTGTTTACCCAAAAGACAACTTTGGGTCAATTCTTTATTGCTTAAAGCTCATATTTCACAAAAAGTCATCCGAATCAAGTCTAGACACCTCGAGAAGCGTGCTAACGGTACCCTCGGGTCAAAAGTGAGTTAACACCAGTGCTCAGAAAGGGCGAAAATGCCGAAATGACTATAACGACCAAACGGGCCATTACATCAGATACCAATTGAACCATCACTCGTCCTCGAGCGAATAAGAGAAAAGGAGCAGTGAATCAGTGAACAACTGGGGATATCGGCTACGCGTAATCGGACTCGGTCTTCAAGGATCCTCCCGACGGACGGTGCTTCCTGCACGCTTCACGAAGTAATCTCTTTTGACCTCGACTTCCGACTTTGTCTATCCAAGATCGAAAATGGCTCTCCTCGAAGTCAAATTCTCATCAAGTAATATAGAATCCCAACGAACAATGTAAGTACCATCGACGTGGTACTTCTTCAACATCGAAACATGAAAAATCGAATGAACTCCCGCCAAGCCTAGCGGCAATGCCAACTCATAAGCAACATCTCCCACACGATCAACAATCTCAAATAGACCAATATAGCTGGGACTCAACTTGCCCCTCTTACCGAACTTCATAACACCACTTATGGGTGGAAACCTTGATAGAACACAGTCCTATGACAAACTCTAAATCTCGGACCTTCGTCTGCGCATACACTATTCTGACTCTAAGCTGCCAAAAGCTTGGCTTTGAATAACTCTCGATCTATCAAGGGACTCTGCCTTACTTGATTCGTACTCCCGAGGTCGAGCCTCGAATCCATCAAACCGACCAACGGAGATCTACATCTCCTACCATATAAAACCTTAAAGGCGCCATGCCAATACTCGAATGATAATTGTTATTGTACGCAAACTCTACCAATGGTAATTGTTGATCCCAATGACTACCAAAATAAATAACACACGCTCTCAACATGTTCTTGAACACCTGGATGGTCCTCTCGGACTCGTCGTCGATGCGGGATGGCGTGCTTGAGATCCAATCGGGTACCCATCTCCCCGACAAATGCCCCTCTAGAATCGAAGTAAAGAAAATAGGGTACCCCGATCGGATACAACGAAATAGGGACCCATTGCAATCTCATAATATCCGAATGTACAACTTAGCTCTCCCGCGGTATAAAAAAATCGAGCCGGGACAATGTGAGCGGACTTAGTCGTAGACCGTCAACTATCACCCAAATGGAATCAAACTTACCCGGGGTCTTCGGAAGACCCACCACAAAATCGATGGTGATCCTCTCCCCGCTCACTCGGGGAATGGGCATCCTACGAAGCACACCATCGGGTCACTTTGGTGCTCACACTTTTACCTAGCGACATTTCTACACTTAGCCACGAAATCAACTATATCTCTCTTTATCTGCCACCAGTAGTGCTATTTCAAATTACGGTACACCTTAGTCGCCCCGGATAAATGGAATAGCGAGATCTATGAGCCTCAGACAAGATCAACTGAATCAAATCACTAATACGAGGAATGCGCGCGCATCCTGCTAATCCTCAAAATGCCCTCGAATCAATCACGGCCTCCTTGGCCTCACCCCTCAAAACTCTATCTCGAATCTTGCTCAGCGAGCATCCTCGGCGATGAGTCTGATCTATCCAATAAGGATGACCTCTCTACCCAGGCAAAATCCTACAGGGGCTGAAATATCAAGGCGAACAAAGCGGCCGATGCAGAACAACCTGGCCAACGGACGCTCGAAAACAATCAAACTAGCTAAACTTCTTACTCGTGTATTGCGACTCAAGGCATCAGCCACCACATTGGCCTTCCCCGGGATGGTACAGAATAGAGATGTCCTAGTCCTTCGGGAGCTCCGATCCATCGGCCTTTTTTGAAATTAAGATCTCACAGGTAAACACATGAAGGCTATCGGCGAAGACTACGGTGATAATGGTCTGAAAACCTCGCAAAATCGACAACTCCAAATCATGGGTAGGGTAATTCTTCTCATGAATCTTTAGGCGACGGGAAGCATAAGCTATCACTCTACCCTCTTGCATCAACACAACACCCAAACCCACACGAGAGGCATCACAGTAGGTCGCGAAATCCTTACCCTCCATGGGTAATGCTAGAATCAGAGCTGAAGTCAAAAGAAGCTTGAGCTTTTAAAAGCTCTCCTTACAATCATCTGACCCTTTGGAAAGGAACATCCTTCTGATTCAATCTGGTCAAAGATAAAGCAATAACAGCAAAACCCTTCATGAAGTGGCGGTAATAGCTGGCCAAACCCACAAAACTAAGAATCTCAATAACGATGAGTAGGACTGTGACCTCGCGACCTTAATCTTACGTGGGTCAACCATAATCCCATCCTTAGACACAACATGGCCCAAGAATGCCACAGACTCCAACCAGAACTCACACTTAGAAAATTTAGCAAACAAGCTATGCTTCTTCAACAACCCAAGAACAGAACGAAGATGGCTCTCATGCTTCTCTACTCTTGGAATATACCAAGATATCATCAATAAACACAATCATGAAGGAATCAAGGAATGGCCTAAAGATGCCATTCATCAAAATCATAAATATGGGGGCATTGGTAAACCCAAAGACATCACTATAAACTCATAGTGGTCATATCTCGTCGAAAATGTTTGTCTTTGAAATATCCTCTACTTTGATCTTGGTGGTCAATCTTCGAAATAAAGCACCACGAAGGTGGTCAAATAGATCATTAATAGGAGACATGGGGCATTTATTCCAAATAGTAACCTTCTTCAGCTAGAGATAATCAATGCACATCATCATGGTTCCATCTTCTCTTCTTCTTAAATAACGGGGACCACCGAGGAGACACTCGGTCTAATGAACCCCTTGCTCAATAAATCCTATAATTTCTCCTTAAGCTCTCTCAACTCGACAGGTGCCATCCGATATAGCGGAATAGAAATAGGGCGAGTGCTCGGATCCAAGTCAATACAGAAATCAATGTCGCGATCGGGTGGCATACCCGGCAGATCTGACGGGAATACCTTCGCGAACTAGCTCACAATAGGAGTAGACTCTAGGGGTGGAGATGCAACAGTCGTATCACGAACATGAGCCAAATAGGCTAAACACCCCTTATTGACTAACTGCTTCGCCTGAAGGAAGGAAATGATCTTCTTCGGAGCGGGACTAGGAGTACCCCTTCACTCGAGCCTAGGAATGCCCGGCATGGCTAAGGTACTATGTCTTGGCGTGACGGTCAATATCGCGTGTTAAAAGAAGAAACCCGAGGACATCCCCAATATAATATCAAAGTCCACCATATTGAGAATCTTCAAATTTACCCAAGTGTCATACCCCATAAAAGTAACCAAACAAGACCGGTAAACCCGATCAACAATTACAGAATCTCCAACCGGAGTAGAACATGAATAGGTATATCTATGCTATCACAAGGCAAATCCCAACCAATGGCATGATATGTAGATACATACGAATAGGTGGATCCAAGATAAAATAACACACGCTGCTCTATGGCGGACAGAAATGGTACCTGAAATCACAACATCTGAGGCCTCTTCTCGGGCCTACCCAAAAATGAGTAACAACAGGCCCCATCACATCCCGTTGAGACCCTCCTCTCGCACTCTAGTAACCACATCTAGCTTCCTGAGATCCACCTCTAGAACCCTGAGAACCACCGCGCCCGACCGCGCCACCCCTCGAGAAGCACCACCTCGACCATTTAGATGATGTCGAAGTCCTCGTGTCCTGAGGTCGGGAGCAGTTCTTGGAAATATGACCAACATCCCTAGGATCTCCACAAGAAAAAACAAATCGAGGGGACGAAGGCTAATAAGCGAAGCGGGAAGACTCGGAGGAAACAACCACCGTTTCATCGGTCCCGGAAAATGAACTCTCGTGAACTCTCTGCTGGGTGGCTCCCTGGTGTTTGCACAAGTTCGAATGCATAGGGGCACTCGAATATGGCTGATGCGGCTTAGAAAACTGACCGACGCCCCTCGAACTAGAACCACCATAACTCCCAGTCTGACGTGGTCCCTTGTCACTACCACCAAATGTACGGGCCTTAGCGCCCTCAAACATAGAAGCATGCTCGATGATGGACTGGAAGGAAGCCCCCATAGACTCCATCTGAAGACAAGAAATCTATAGAAGAGCCAGCCCCAGCCCACCAATGCACGATCCGTCGCCTCGTAGGGATCAAAGGAGTGGAATAACGGGCCAGATATAGAAAGCGGGTCACATAGGTCTCCAAAGACATACCCTCTCGATCAAGATGTAGAAACTCCTCCCCTACGCCTCTCTTAAAAAAAATGGGGCACATACTTCTTAAAGGCTCGGTAGGGCGAGTCCCGGAGTCGGGGAGGGGAGAGGAACCACTGGTCTGCAAGCCACGAAATACCTCCACCAAGTCTTCGCGTCGCCGCGAAATTGGTAGGATACATAGTCAACCCCATGGGTCTCCACGATCCCCATCCGATGTAGTAACTCATGCATATCTAGAATGAACTCATAAGCGTCCTCAGAAGAAGTACCCAAAAACCTCGGCGACTCTAACTTCCTGAATCTCCCAACAAGATCCTAATCAGACACGGTCATAACAGTGCCCTCCATGGGCCTAAGATCATCACCAGGAGTGGGTATCGCATCAATACGGGGAGCCATAGCTTCAGCGGGGTTTGCTACCTGAGTAGGTCCCTACTCAGGGGTCTGCGTCCCAACTCTGGTCTGTGAACCTTCACCAGGAGTAGTAATACCAGCGGCAGCCTGCTGGGCATCTAGATGAAGCAATACTCTGACCATAGTATCATGCATAGCCTAATTAGAAGTAACCTCAGGCTCTGTCCGTGCTAGGGCCACACCATCCTTTGCGGCCTGCCTCGATCCGGCTGATACTTAAGATCGGGAGACAGAGATCTCTCTCGCCGTGTCCTACCGCAGAGCCCATGCCCTGCGGGCGGGGTAGCCCGCGGCCTCTAGCTCTGTGCGCCTGCGGCCGCTCGCCCTCAGGTGCCAGCCTTAGCTACGGGCTCCGACACCTGAATTCGAGCCATAGTAACTCGAGTCCTCACCATCTGTGAGAGAAGAGATAAGTGTTAGATACCAATTTAATCTTTCTAGATAACAATTAGAATAAAGTAGCACGAAAGGATGAAAGAAAGTCAGATTTCCTAAATCTCCAATAGCCTCTCGTAGATAAGTACGAAACACATCGTACCGATCCACGAGACTCTACTAGACACGCTCTTGTATTATAGACCGGGTAACCTAGGGCTCTGATACCAACTTGTCACGACCCATTTGGACTAAGTCCTGCGGGCACGTATTCTTCCCACCTTGGTAAGCGAACCCTCAACCCAAGGATAAATAAGACAAGATTAAATAATTCGAGTAAGAAGAAAAGGATAAATAAGTAAGTCTCACAATAATATATAATAGAAATAATGCAGAATAACGAAAATACCCCCAAGGTCTAGTCTAAGTCATACAAGAGCATCTAAACGAAAATAAATACAAGTCTGGAATAATATAATAATACATCAATCTGTCTATGTCTCAAAGTAGCATAATACGACATAATGATAAGAGGAGTCTTCAAGGCAGCGAACAACTCGTGCTCACCCTGGAAACTCGATGCTAATACTGAAGGCGACTATGAGCCACGCGAGACGGAGGAAGACCCAACCTGATACTTTGCGTTTTATAAAGAATGCGACGAGTGCGAGTTAGTATAAAACCACAGTCGGTAGGGTATCATAGGCCGACTAAGTATAACTAACATAATTCAGACAATAAAGCAAGATAAGAAGGTAAATCAACAAGTATAAGTCAAACATAATCAACCAAGTATACGTCATAGCCTAAGTATAGCGCCTAATCCCAAATATGCCAAGTCTCAATGTGTCCATCCGAAACCAACATCACAAGTAACAACATCAAATCATGTCAAGATAAGCCGTGAATGCAGTGCAATGCAATAATGTATGAATGAAATGCAATGCCATGCAAATTTGATGTACACAGAATGCCAAGAGAAAATATCGACATCTCGGTAGCAGCACTAAGGTGACTCGTGAAGTGGAAGTGTTACTCGTCCGGATCTTTGCTCTAAGTGACGGATGAGACCATGTCTTTGCCCACGGGGTTCTCACCGGCACCACCTGGGGAACCCGCGGATCCATGCACTCACTCGATCAACGATTCTAACTAACATCGGATATCGGACTCTACATCACTCTCATTTAAAAGCAGTCAAGCTCATCACAATGTTTCACCAAGTAGATAGTGTCTCAACAAGATATCATGAATAATGAGAATGAGTGAAATGCATGTGTCAACATCAAAGACAATCGACTCAATATCACAATTACCATGCATGGGTATGCCAACAATATAATCAATGTCACAAGTACCAATTGTGGGTACGCCAACAATATATCAATGTCACAAGTACCAACATGGGTCTCAACAATATCATGAAAAACTACACAAGTCATATAAATCTCTATCCTCGTATTAATGTCACTCATAAGATACTACAACATCATAATCAAGAAGGAACAACAAATTCCAATATCTACTAAGAGCACGTGGCATCAAGCCAACACAATTGAACAATCAAATCATAACACAATGAGGTGGCTAGCCCCAATCACGCAACAGGGACCAACCTAAGGCAATATCCAACCTAACTTCATACCCGAAGGTTTACATGCTTTCTCCGACAATATAATCTAAATATATGCTTCGCTATATGAAGTTTCACCAAGAGTAAGCCATAACCTACCTGGATGGCCGAACAGCAAACACCGACAAGTTACTATTTTGCCTTGCCTTTCCGCTGAGCCTCAATATCGAAAAAGTCTAGGCATATTCGAAATCTAGATTAGAAATCATAAAGAACGATACTAATATTGCTATCATTCAATTAAGGTCAAATCTAACCCTAGAATTTGGGAAAATGGGGCCCACAAGGTCAAAACGGGAAATTCGGGAGCAAAATATCATATTAAGCACTAGGTGATCATAACCCAACAACTAATTGCCAATTAAAGTCATGGATTCTCCTAATTTCTAGATTCAAGCAAAACCCCTAATTTTTTGTATAAACCCTAACTCTTTGATTTAAGAATTCAACTCTAATGATGGAAGACATATGATTAACAACCTTAGATTCATCAAAATCTAGCATAAACTCCATCAATTTCATCATTAATAAGCCTAGATAGATCATTCATTAACTCCACTTTTATTTCCATTACTAAGGATTACTAAGGAAAGAGGAATCTATGAAGATTAGGGACAAGGAATTAGTAAAGAGGATTAGGAGAACTTACCACCAATAATCTCCGAGAACAGATCCCAAGAGCTCTATTTTTGTAATAGTATTAAATGCGAGACTAAGGGCTTATTTAATGCACACTTAATGAAATGCGGTGCCTTTCTGACCATGGTGGTATCGGGGCCACGAAACAACGATCTTTGCGCAGTGCCCCACGACCGTTAGGACGGTGCGGGCCAAATCACCTTGGCCGCCGTGCGGTCATCCTTTTTCAACAGCGGTCGTCGTATTGGGACGCATTGGTGCCAATGCGGACACCAAGTACTAGAAATCAAACTAATCTCTAAGTCTCAATCGAAAACCTGAACCACTCCTGAGGTCATCTGCTCACAAACTACATACACAGACCCACACAAAAACATGCTACGAACGCACTTGTGGCGACGGAACTTCCAACGGAAGTCTCGTTGACCGAGTCAACCCCCAATACCTCATTTTTAATTTCCCAACCCAAGTCCCAAAATGCATCCGAGTGCATTGGGAGCCGAACCAGATATACACACAAGTTCTAAATGATCCTCCGGACTTCTCGGAATTGATGAAATTTTGAAAAAGGTCCGTTTACCCAAAAGTCAACTTTGGGTCAACTCTTTTTCTCTTAAAGCTCATATTTCACAAAAAGTAGCCCGAATCAAGTCTAAACACCTCGAGAAGCGTGTCAACGGTCCCCTCGGGTCAAAAGTGAGCTAACCAATGCTCGGGAAAGGGTGAAAATGCCGAAAAGACTATAACGACCAAACGGGTCGTTACACTTGTTTAAGGCTGCTTTAATGGTCCAGATTCCTTGATATAGCATCTTCCCCATGAAAAGCTTCCTTTGATTCTCATATTTGCATGAACACCTTTGCTTTCAGAGCTCCCAACAAATGATGAGTGAAGCGACCTACAAAATCAGTGAACATTGTTAGTTTATTTACAAGCCCACGTCCATTTCTTAAAACAAGCAAGGGCAGGTTGATCAGTGTGTTGAATTTCCAAGGGGTTGCCAAAGAAGCTCCAAATCTGATGAGCAGCTTCACTTTCAACAAAAAAGTGTTGTATTGTCTCATAGAGCGATACCCTGTTGCAAACATACAATGATCTCCTATCAGACCCAAATTTTCCAATGGTATCATCAAATGGAACCTTCCTTTTCAAAGTTCTCCAGTTCAGGAATTTTTTTTTTATAAGAAATTCTTTTGTACCAAAGATTGTTTAGAAAAAGAGATTTAGGTCCAGTGGTTCTTATAGAGTGCCAAGCACTTTTGTTGGAGAAAGAACCATCCTCGGTCAGTTACCAGACTGGAAAATTTGGTTTATTTTGATCTTCAATGTTAATATGAGCAATGCATTGGACATCCTGCAAAGGTAAAATAGTTATAAGCTTAATGAGATTTCACTTGTCATTGTCAAGAAAGAACTATCAGGGAGCTTAGCTAATCTTCCTAATTCAGGAAGATTTTTGCTAAGGCTCCTTGTTATACCCCATACTTTGTACGTTGGAATATTCTAAGTTGGTTGCGACAAGTTATGGACAAGACTTTTAATTTTCGATTTTTGCTTCAATGCACAAGTTGCATATTCATCTTTTCATTGGCATGGAGTGTTAAGGGTAAATTTGGAATAAGAAAAATTTGGGGTTAATAATTAATTATGGAAATTTGAGCATTTTATGAGAATTTGGGGCCAAAAATGAAGTTTTGGAAACTAAGAGTTCATAAAAAAAATGGCCATGTGGCCTTGCACATGACTTGTGGGCCACAGGGCCACATGTGTGAATTATATATGTAGAGAAAGATGACTAAATTAATCATCTTCATCATTTTTCATTCTCTAGAAAATTCAAGAGAGTTGGAGAGCAAGAAAGAGAGGTTCGGCCATGACCAAGGAAAATGAGGTCCAAGAAATGATCAACAAAAAAATTATTTCTTCTAGTTTTCCTACCAAATAGAAGGTCCTAAACAACATGAAGTGGTTGTTGGAGCAAACAAATCCCTTGTTCATGCAAATCTCAACCCTAGCCAAGTTGAAGAACAAAGTAGAAAAGGGTAAGTTTAATCCTCTTTTTATATGTTAAGAATGGTTTGTGCATGTTGTGATATGTGGAAAAGAATCAAATTCATGAAATATGGCATGTTGAAGTGTTGGCCGTGTGTATGTAGTGGTGTGTAGGAATGAGGAATTAAGTGTATTGAGCATGTTTGGGTGTTGTTGTAATGTGTAGAAATGGATGAAATTCATGGAAATATGGAAGTTGGTATGTGGCCGTGCATATATGTTGTTTTGTAGAACATAATGAACTAATTTTATTTAGTGTGTTTTGGTTGTTGTGTTGCGGATTCTATGATGCAAATGAAAGTTTAATGGTTCAAATTGGAGTTATAGTCGTTTGCGGTTTGTTATGGAAGTTAATGTGAATTAAATGTAGTTTCTTGAATCTATGAAAATAATGTTGTGAACGTGTGGATTATTGAAGAAGCGGATGAATTTGGAAGAAAGAAATGTATTGTTGTTGTTCTTATGGCATTTGGAAGTTTCGGGTTCCATTATGTAGTGAATGGGCTGATTTGGCTATTTTGTAGATTGTTGGAAGCATTCTTGAATCTTGTTTAAATGGTTTAGATTAGTACTTGAACGTATGAACATTGATGTTGGTTTGATCATATGCGGTTGATTTGAATGAAAATGGAATATCGTCGAATTACATGGAAAACTAATATTAGAATGCATTTTGAACTGGTTATTGATGTTGTTTATATGGTTGTTGGTATTGTTGTTGAAGAATTGGCCGAGTTGAATTCTCGGGGTGTTGAATTTATAGGGAAGTCTTTGCCCAAATTTCTGTAAATAAAGTGCGAGCTTAAAATGGGGTTCCGAGGTGCCTATGACTAATGTTTGGTGTCTAATGACGTGTTGTAGATTTTGAGAAGCCGAGACTTGAGTTTGGATTAGCTTAGGGAGCAATCAAGGTATGTAAAGCTTATCCTTCTTTCCTTTTGGCATGTCTAGTCGCAAGTAAGTTATGATGTATTATGAGCTTCGGGGGAAATTCCATTCGAAAAATCCGAGCAAGTTTACGATGCTTATTTGCTTCTTGATGTTGGCATCTTTATATGGTCAAGCTATGGTTTATATGTCTTTTGTATGGTTGGATTTCAAAAGTTGCATAAAAGCTTGGTTTTTAAAAAGAGTTTTGTTCCTAAACGATTCCGAAAACTACGAACGTCCGTAACTTTCACAAACAGAACCGGATGGCCTTGATATGCTCGTAAATGATTCCCTAACGTATGATGACTTAAATTTTTATGGGCGGGCCCGACTTGAGTCGACACCCCTCCGTGGGCCCCGCGACCTTCCTTATGTACTTTTGACGATTTTTGAAAGGATATGATATGACTATTATTCCGATTTCAAGTACGATCAGTTTACTTATCTTTTGAGTTTGTAATAATGATTCGATAACATATGATGACTATGATTTTTGTAGGCGGGCCCGGATTGGGTTGACGCTCGTCCGTGGGTCCCGCGATCTTCTTCTGTATAATTCTGATGGCTTTTGAAAGAACTTAATATGACTATCTTTCCGACCCCCGAGTATGATCACTTATTTATCTGTTGAGTCTGAAATGAGGATTTTTATGCATGTGATTTTGATACGTAACTATGGTTTCTGAAGTTCGGTTTGATATGTTCCCGAGTGATATTCGGAAGAAAACCTGATTTGACTATTGTTTCGGTTTTGAAATAACAGTTCGTTTTGATTATCCTATTGGGTCTTTGTAAGTGTTTTGCATTGCATATGGTTTCCCACGATTCTGCTTATGCATTTTGTTGTATGTCTTTCGCCGAGTCCCGGGCCGGTATGTATCGTGCGCACTGTGTGATGTTGCCGCTGGATTCTTGACCGCGGTATGTGTGATGTTGCCGCTGGATTCTTGACCGCGGTATGTGTGATGTTGCCGCTGGATTCTTGACCGCGGTATGTGTGATATTGACCGCTGGGTATTTGTCCGCGGTATGTTGAGTGATATTGACCGCTGGGTATTTGTCCGCGGTATGTCGAGTGATATTGACCGCTGGGTATTTGTCCGCGGTATGTCGAGTGATATTGACCGCTGGGTATTTGACCGCGGTATGTCGGGTGAGATATGTATTCTGGAATAGGATCAGTCGGTTAATGTCAGCTCGTATGATTTGTTCTATTTTCTATATATATGAGACAGAAACGTTTTACAAAAGAAAGCTAAGCATTTTGGCATTTGGATTATCACATTTGTCTTCTGTACCGCCTATGTATGATTTGTACTTCAGGTGCAAGCCCTTTGGTATTCTGGATTTTTATGCTCATTTTCTGCACTCCTTACTTGGGTTATGACCTCGTTTTCTGTATGTCATGCTTTACATACTCGCATATATTCCGTCACCCCCCACTTTCTTCGGGGGTGCGTTTCCATGCCGCGCGGTACACGGATAGAGTAGATGACGTTAGCGGAAGACGTTCAGGTTGGATTGGCGAGCTCCGTTTCTCACGGTCTTTTTGCCGAATCGCGAATGCTTTTTGTGTAGTATACGAGATGTTGGTAGAGACAAGAACGGTGTCGTGTGTAAAACGTCGGTTTGTAAAGCGGTATGCAAGCGGTGTAGTATTGCATTATGCTACGATTTGTTTGGCAAGCGGCTATATAAGCGAGAAGTATTGTTGTGCATTATATTACTGCATTTCATACGATTTGGACTTTATTTGATTTGAAAAAAAAAAAATGAAGAGCATGTTTGTTCCGAAAAATGTTCATTATGTACTTATGTCATGTGTTGTGGGCCCAGTATGGTTATGAGTATCACAAAAGTCAGCGGGTTCGCTCGGCCCTAGATAAGGGTCGGGTGCCCATCACACCCTATCGGATTAAGGGTGTGACACTCCTTTACCTGTCCAATTGTCCCACCAAAAGCTAGAATTACCAGATTGGATATTCCAAACTATGTGTGGTTCAATCTTAGGTCTAATTTTCATAAGACTTTTTCAAGTATGAGAATCAGCAAATATAGCAACTTTGGTGACACAGTGTGCTCTCTTGCAATGTTTAGTCTGAAGAAAATTGGCCCAGAAAGAAGGTTGAGTCCTGAACCTCCACCACCTTTTCAAAGTGTGAGTGTTAGAGATGTCTTCAATTTTTCTTATGTCAATACCACCCTCAGGTAAGCATTGTTTGTCTCATGCGGACCAATGATATTTATTTTTACCTTTGTTTTTTTTTTTTAATAACACTAAGTAATACTTAGTGGGTGATATTTTGTTAAAAATAGCAAATAAATAAAAGGCACAAAATAAAAGGAAAGCGTAAAAGAAATAAAGGCTGAAAGGATACCTTTGGTTAAATTTACTCTTCATGTTTATATTTTGCACGCCCCTTTATAACGAAACATTATACTAAAATGATAAGTTGACTAAATTAATCTCATTTATCTTTAATATCAATTTAATACTTTTCCTTTCATCACGTTAATCTTTCCACATTTATTAATTGTAGCAAGGGTAAAGTTATTTAGACCAATTATTTTGAATAATCATGACAAATATAATGAAGAAAAGGCGAGTAGTATTTTCTTAGTTTATGATCCTACACGTAAAAACTTGGCAAAGCCCATCATTAGGAAAACAAGAGTGATCAATTAGTGCAAAAGTTCCAGAGCCTTGAAGTAGTAACAATTATTCTTGTTCCCTTGCATATATGAAAGGAGAAGGGTGAAAAAGAATGTGAGAATTGCCTATGTATGAGTCTACTGATTTTACTTTGGATGTATCTAAGCTATATTTTTTATTTTAAAAAAAGAACATTCAATTTTACCTAAGAAAATATCTAATTTGTTTTTCATTCCCCTTCCGCGATCATCGATGTACTCACTCTGTCCGATTTACGTGACGATGCTCGAATTTCGAGAGTCAAACGAGTTGTTCTTTAAATAAAAAATTTTCATATGCCTTTTAAATATTTGAAATTATTAATTATTGTAACTTATAGTACTTTTTACGTAGTTTCCGAATATATAATTTTAATTTCAAGAAAATTAAAGATTCTATGTTCAAACATACGGTCATAATAAAGAAGTTTGAATCTCAAAAAGCGAAGAGTGACATACAAATTGAGACAGAGGGAGTAATAAATAAAAACGAAAAAAGTAAAAAATTATTAATTTCAGAAGCGAAACACAACCATATATGTATAATACTAAAAAATCACAAATTTTCCACGGAAAAATGTTTAGTGGCTATTTCCATTGAATGTTGGTGGGAAAAACCTAAATAGTAGTATCACACGGAAAAATCATAAAGTTTCTCAGCGTTTCAATGGAAACTTGTTTCCCACCATATGTTTACCCAGTGAGGTGGTTCGGTGGAAATGAGGTAGAAAAATCATGTTTTATAACACAAAATTTTCACTAAATGTCGGTGAAAAAACCTCTGCCTTTAATAGTGCATGGAGAAAACGCACAAATTAATTAAGATCAATAGTTAGCCACGTAACAAGTTGTTCATGAAGTACTTTCTTGCCTTTCTTTTTCTTTTCCTCCTTGATAACATCCACATATATTGGTAAGAAATGGGTAACAACTTAGAAAGTGAAGGAAGCAAAATTAAAGGGCAGCATCAATATCAGTACTGGCCCTTTATATAAATCGTTGGTGGTCCATGAAGTAGAGATGCCTTTGTGTGATAATGGTGGTGAAGAAAGGACCATACTTTCAGGTCCTTTTCAATAGATCTTATAGTACATATAGGATCAAAAACCTAATAAGTTGTATCTAAAGCATACTAGTCAAACAAGAATATTTTTTCCAGCCATTCACCAGCCCATATTGCCTTGATCTGATAGTGCTCGATTGCACAGTGTACAAAGCCCCTACACCAAAAAAGCTTTTAGTAGCAATATATTTTCATTTTAGCGCAATAGTTATAGCCACAAAAAAATTCCCTAGCAATTGGTTAAATGCCATTAGATCCAAGGTCGCTAAATCCTTTAGCGGCATTTATTGTTAGGGCTAAAGTTTGGTATTCTTTGGTAATAATTGATTCTAGAATACAATTAGCGGCAATAAAGTTATTGTCGTTAACTAATTGCCACTAAAATCATATTTTGTTGCATTAAGCTACCATTAAACTCGGAATTGATTTGCACCTTAGGGTGTGTTCGGCATGGATGAAAATGTTTTCATGGAAAATAAGAGAGGCATTTTTTTTTTGTTCAGTAAGCGAAAAAAATATTATTCAAAAAGTATTTATCTATCATTTAGACAACGGAAAAGGGCCAAATATCATATACTATGAGAAAAGGGCCAAATATACCCCTCGTTATACTTTGGAGCCAAATATACCCCTGCCGTTATATTTTGGGACCAAATATACCCCTCATCGGTTAAAGTTGTCCAAAGTGGACATCCGATCCTACGTGACTGCCACACATTTGATGAGGTGGATGCATGGCATGCCGCCCTCAACACCCCTAATTCCATTTGCCCTCCACTATTTGTTCTTCCACCACTAAAATTTCCTTTCCCTCCATCATTGCCAGAGGCGGATCTAGGATTTGAAGGCGGCGGGGTGTCACAATTTTTTCAATGTACATCTTGTTAGGAGCGTATATTGAGATCGGGTCCATCTCTTTTTAGTTTATTCGGGTCAACTTAATAGGCTTTTTTTTTTAATTTGCAAATATGAAATTACATCTCAAAAATCAAGAAACGAACATAATTAACATCTTAAACAAGGAATTACACTCATTAACAATAAAATTAAAATCAACAATTTCACCAAGGGACTTGCATCTCTTATGTATATTAAAAAATGAATTTGCACAAGTAAAATAACATCTTCAATAAGGGAATTATACCAATCAAAATAAGAAAAACAATAGAAAAACTCTTCAATAAGTAAATACACCCCATAAGTAAATGTAGAATTAGATAAACTACAAGTTCTCAAAAATAAATCATAAATTTCATATTTTTTCTAAGTAGTGCTTACGAAATTTCTATCACAATTTAAGTAGTAAAGTGATTTAAATTGAATTTAACAATTATAGAATAGCATAAATTTTTATAATACACTCCCAATCATTTTTATTTGTCCATTATACTAAAAATATATGTCCACTTTTACTTGTAAGTTATATAGTTTGAAAAACCAAGACATAATTTACTATTTTATACCTATTTTACCCTTATTGTTAAGTACTCCAATTCATTTCTCATTTATTTATTTCTTATTAAGAGTGTCCCAAGTCAAATATACACAAGTAAATATGGATGGAGGGAGTAATAAACAAAATAAATTATAAAAAAAAAAAATTGAATTCTGATCGCAATCCAAAATTCCATTGAGACCCAAGTTTTTCAATTTAAATACTCACAGATTTGAGATTAAGAGAAATGCTTAATTATTTTAAGGGATTTTGAAGTTTTTATTTGTGTGTTCTCACTAGAGATCACAGATAAAATAATAAAAAAGAGGAAAGGCAATATAAATAATAAAAAGATAAATAGAAAATTGGGGGCGAAAAGGGCTTTAATTCTGCGGCAGTACGAAGGAAGTAAAAGCATAAAGAAAAACGGGAGTCGAAAAATGTTTAAGATAGATTCAAACTTGTGTCTACTAGCCGTGGCACCTTTATCTAATTTGCAACTGGGGCTGGCGAGATCAAATATTTAACCTAATTTAAGCAAATTACAACATAAGTATATAAAAAAATTATTAATTTAGGGGTGCCATGCCACCCCACCCCCAAGGGTGGATCCGCCCCTGACCATTGCCGCCATTACTGCCATCACGACCAACTGTAGTTCCCAAGTTGAAAGAAGCTGTAGTTGAAGATGATTCAGTCCTTAAAAATGGAGAAAGTGAGCTTTCTCAATCTCAGGTAACTAGTGAAGAGAATGAAGGTGACAAGATTGTTGAGGAAGAAGCCCCTGGACCGTCAATGGAAACTCAAAATAAAGCTCCAAAGAAGATGGTTAGCATAAAATGATAATGTGGAGGAGATTTATTTCAGTAAGAAGAAGAAAAAGAAATCAACAGAGAAAGTGCCTTCCATCAAAGAGCAAGTAGAAGAAGAGTTAAAGCCATTGAAATCAATTCTCAAGGTGGGATCTAATGTAAATGAAAATTGGGATGAGAAATAGTAAATTCATAGGTGCAAAAAAAAAATCCTTACTAGTAAATTTATACTGCATTCTTTTCGTGGAGAACAATGTCGTTAATGACGCAGATTGTGTTAGGGATGTGAAATAAGTTCACTAATAATTTGATAATGCCCCATTCAGCTATATTGGTTCAAATTCATTTGACATATATGAAAATCATAATTTAATGTACACATTGATGTCGAAATGTAGTCCAGATTTTAGTATTAGAATATACACGCAGTCATAATTACACCTAATGGAAGAGAGATATGGAATGATTATATAGGAAATATGTGTTTTTTAGAAGAAGAGAAAACAAAAATGGCCAAATAGACCCCGATCATGTGCAAAAAGAGGGGAGGGGTAAATTTTAGTGGAAGAACAAAAAGAGGGGAGGAGTAAAATGGGTTAGGCGTGTTGAGGCTGCATGCCCACGTGGCATCCACCTCATCAAATGTGTGGCAACCACGTAGGATTGGATGTCCACCTTGGACAACTTTAACCGATGAGGGGTATATTTGGCTCCAAAATATAACGAGGGATATTGTAGGAAATCAATCCGTAATCTGTATTGATGTATGAAAGTCCTTATATACAAAGTAGGTATAATGATACTAGGCTAAATTATAGGACCTAATTACAATACATAAGGAAGGGAATATTTACAATATTTACATAGTCTATCACACCCATGAGTCGAAGCGGGAGGTTGTCGTACGCTTAGACGTCACACAACGAAATCATCAAATAGCACGCGCGGAAGACTTTAGTGAAGATATACGCGACCGAAGTAACGGGACGGGACGTGAACACGGAACTTCTCCGGGCAACTTTCTCGCGTACGAAATGTGTCCGTCTCGATATGTTTAGTGCGTTGTCTTTGAGCACGGATTACGATGGGTATATGGCACTAACGTTATCCGATAAACCAATGTAGCATGGGATGGGACGAGCGGAGCTCCGAAGAAGGTTGCGAAGCCAACGGGACTCGGAAACGACATTGGCGGCCGTACGATATTCGAAACGCACTCGACTTGGACAAGGTAGGTTGCCGTTTGGATGACCGTGAGAGGGTTATCTCGGAAGACACAAACAACAGTTGATCGGCGAGTGTACGGACAGCACGCCCCGATGCGCATGCGCGCGGGTATAAGAAACGAGAAGCGACGGGAGGATTTGTACGGATGGAGACCAAGCTGATGGTACCCCTTGAACGTATCGGATTACGCGTTTAAGAGCATGCGTATGGGCAACCTTGGGATCGTCGTGTGAAGGCATGCTTGTTGAACAACCGCGTAGGAGATGTACGGTCTTGTCGAATGTAAGGTCTTTGCAAAAGGCGGCAGAGCCAACTTACGATATTGGGTGGGATCGTCGCGAGAGGCCGGCCCCGAGCGCCAAATTTGGGTTGGTGTCGAGGTGTACGGCCCCGGGTTACGGGCCCGGGCATGCCGCCCGGGTACATGTGCTCTGTT
>NC_081344.1:60935934-60964112 GCF_029784015.1 Lycium ferocissimum
CCATTCATCAAAGTTCAAAAACTCGAACCATCACATCTGACAACACTGGATGAGCTATAATAAATGGCTGAGCTGGTGTTGTTGCAAATTCTGCTGCCTTATCTAGGATTACCTGAGGCTCAGGAGACTTAGCGCTGGCCTGACCAGCTGCAAGAGCCCCTCCCCTGGCTAGTGTTGCTGCACTCCTACCTCTACCATGGCCACGACCTTTGGCCTGGCCTCCTCCACGAACTGCGATTCCGCCGCCGACCTCCACCTTCACCTGTGACCCCAGCGGTCGATACGGGTACCTCATTTGTTGTTGTCACATGAGTCCTCACCATCTGTGAAAGAATATAAAGAAAAGTCAGATACAAATTTGAATCATTCAGATATCAATAGGAATCAAATAGGACGAAAGAAAAAAGAAATTGAATTTTCCTAGTGTCCCATAGCCTCTCGAAGATAAGTACAGACATCACCATACCGATACGCAAAACTCTACTAGACATGTCCTTGTATAACGAGATCGATGAACCTAAAGCTCTGATAACAACTTTGTCACGATCCAAATAGCCAAGAGTGGCACTCACACTAATTTCCCTGTTGGGCGAACCAATCCCCTTAACTAATCATCATCTAATTAATCAATTTTAACACATTCAAGGATATAATGATAATAAAAATCTCCAACTGATCTAGCCATGCCATAAATAAATAAAGATGTGGAAGTCCTAACTATTACAACCCCAAATTCAAAAGTCATCATACAAGGACTCTAAAACATAACTGCTAAAGAATGAACAACTGTCTAAAATACTCATAAATGTCTGAAATAAAATAGAGATCCAAAATAGGAAAGATCTTTAGGTGGCATAGCGTGGATAGGAGGTCACCCTCGGATCTGATCAGGAACTGGCGTCACGCTAAATATGAGGTTTGGTAGATATATTTGGATCACAATCTACACTCAAAAGAATACAGCAAGATAGTATTAGTACAAACATTATGTACCCCAGAGATATCATAGGCCGACTAAGATTAGTATTATGTATAAAATCATAAAATCAAAGAATAGATAGATAGGCACAACAGCACATAACCACAAGAAATTATCAACAAGAATCACCCCACTAAATAAGATAAGTCCACACAACCAGTAATCAATAAAAGTAACTCAAGTCATGTAATCACCAACACAACCGTAACTCACGAATTATCTCAACTCTATCACATATCCGTACACACATGCTAAATGGTAATGTTTTCCCAAATAGCCATGACCTGCAGGGGACCCATGGTGTCCATGTACCATTCGCGCCAGATCTGACCTCGTATCACGAGCCCATAACTAGGCCACATCCTCACCCCCTATCAAATGTACCTTTTCATAATTATATATTCTTTCTCATTTCAATGAATTTCCATTCCACAATCAATTAAGGAATTTGAACAATCAATAAATCAATATCAAGGAACATAAGTCACCATGTCACAAGTCATATCAAGACTCAAGAATCAATTTATTAATAGCATGAATAAGAGATTACTCCAAGTCAACGAGAAGAGTATTCATTAACTTCTTCTTTATCATATCATAATGGTTCATCACATAATCAATCAATCAATCAATATCAAATTTAGGAATTTCCAACCACACCTAATGTCTGAAGCCTTAATCGTGCTTCTGCTATCAATTTCATAACATATACAATCAACTAATCAAAGTGTAACTCAGGTAGATCGTAACCTACCTCTAATCCGAACTGGAACAATGCAATCACTCCGCAATAGCTTTCCCCCTCGCAAAGCTTTAGAACGTTCAAAGTCTAGAAATCATAAGGCTAAGTGAGTAATGGATCATCTACTCAAACAAACCACAATTCGGGAAGAGAACCCAACTACTTCTACCCTTTTCAAATGGGTGAACTATCACTAAGTACGAATTCATCATAAAAACAACCCCAACCATCATACTATCCCCATTCATGGGTTTTTCTAATCAATTCAACCCTTTTACAAGCAGTTTTATGCTAAAGTTACCATCTTTATGAAACCCTAAGTCTCAATACATCATTCTCTTCATTAATAATCAAATTATCATCCTAGAAAGTGATAATCTATACTCCTAGAAGATTAAACAACAATAAAATCAATAACCCATCAATTATTCAAGGGTTCGCAACTTCTAGGGTTCTATCCTTTCATTCACCATTAGAGAACCTTTAACTAGTCAAGGAACCTAACAATATGATGGAATGAACAAAATAAAGGGTTGAGACTTATCTTTCAAGAGTATTTTAGCCCTAGCCTTAGAATTTCGCCACAAGAGTTCTTGAAAACTGTTTTGGAGTTATGTGGGGAATGGGTTCGGAAATAAGAATATAAAACGCTGATTTTGCCTCCCGTCGACCGCTGCAGCAGTCAATGTCTCGCTGCAGCGGTCTCGCTATAGCGGGAAATCTCCCGCTATGGCGGACCTCATTTAATCCCTGGCTCCCCGCGGGGGTGAGTCTAGCCCCGCTACAACAGACCCGTTACAGCGATGCCACACCCGCTGTAGCGGTCCATTTTGACCAGTAGCTCGGGTTTTTCCACCAGTGCTCACCCAAAAATTCTAACACCAATCGGAGGCCCTACAGGCGCAAACAAAACATGGTCATATACGTAAAAACATGTTGCGGACCTAGCCGCGGCCTCAAAATTTCCAACGGAGGTCTAGTTTTCTAAGTCACCATCTATAACGAACTAGCGGATCGTTACAATGAGAGATAACTCGTCTTGTTTGTTAGTTGTCGGGATGTCATGCTGGACAGATGGGGGGTTTGGATGCACTTGCTGATTGGTCTTTGCAGAAATTGGCTTTTTAGTTTGTACAATAGACCTCTTCCTAGGGGTATTAGTGTTGGAAGTTTGAACTATTTCGGGGCGCAGATTTTATTTCTTTGACGAAGACCTCTAACAGATATCTCCTTACATTTCTTATGAGGTGGTGTAGATGTAAAATCATTATCTACAAGTTTCTGTGCAGTGGTAGTTTGTGCTACACCACTGACAAGCGGGGGCACTTGAAGACAAGCAACCTCGTTGATGGTCAACACTATATTATCAAATATACGCATCTCCTAAGCAACATTTCAATTCTGTCAGTATTTGTATCAAAATGTATAATACAAGTTGTTATGTATTTGTATATTAAATACAATAAGGTAAATATAGAAAAAAAGGTTGGGTACAGCAAATTACGGGGCTGCTATCTTCTTTAAACATGTCGTCCATTAGGTCTTTAGAAGTTGGTTGACTTTCTATGGTCCTCCAATTAAGCATTCTGGGAATGTTGTCACCCGACTTGACTGCAAGAGTGTTGTCAACAAATAAACAACATTCGTCTAACCATACTTGCATAGCAAGGGGCATTCCGTGAAGCCTATAAAACTTTTTCTCAAAAATCATCTTCCAGCTGTTACTTTTGATCAAATCACGGAATACTAACTTACCCCATAGAAAATCTCCGTATCTACCCGTCTCCACCAATTCAAAATGTAGCCTTGGTAACTTATAGTATTCTTCTCATTGGACTAGATATACGTATGTATGAAATATAATATGGCAATCTTAACGGAATTGGCATCATTGAGGCCCCAATTTTTGTCTGTGAAGCAATCAATCAAAGCTACCTTTTTTTGGAAATTATTTAGACCCACCGAAATATTTTTCCAATATCCTGTTTTTCCGTTTTCGTTTGACTTTAAAATCATCTTCATCGCCAATACACTTCAAACCAGTTATGAGTGCAAATTCCCTAATAGAAAACCGTAATTCCCTATATCCATAAAAAATGCATCGGTAGTACTATCCGTAAGCTCTCTCACCATGCAGCACCTCAACATCTGTGCTTGACAGTGCTGCATCTGGAGGAATACACCAAAGCAAGTTTCCCCGAATAATTTGTACTGCTAATCAGTTAGTTTGTCCTTAAGTTGTTTAAATACATCAGTATTTGTGTAACTCATGTGCACCGAATGAGTAGGAGGATTTTTCACAAAGAATTTACTCTGCTTTAAATCCAATATCCATAAAAAAATCAATGATACAGTCTATCAAATAGAAGACAAAAACAAAACATGACAACTCTTTTTGTATATAGAAAGAAGAGTATAAATACAGTCAAATCCATGAAGTGTTTTCAAAAAACAGTATCTAAATAACATATGCTATCGTTATCTACTAAATACTCAATTGTACAATGTATCTATTTTGCACTGTGTTCACATCTAATGTCATATACAAAATCCATAAAACAGTTGTATTGTATTCACACCCACTAAAAATTAAGATACAAAATCCCTTAAAAAAGGTCAATGGCAAAGTGTATAAAGTAGAATACTAATTACAAAATACATTGTATCAAAATTAAAATATTCAATTTATACAGTGTATCTGTTTTTGCATTGTAATCACCGCTAAATTCATATACAAAATTCATACACAGAAGATGACATTGTATTCACGACTAAATCCAAATTAAAATACAATATCAATAAAAAAGGGAAAAATTGTATCAAAAATTTAAAACTAAATACAAAGATACATTGTATTCATAATACATGAAAGAAATGCAGTACCTCCACTGACTTTGGAGGCAAATCTTCAACAGCAGTTTTCCCCTTGCTCCCAAAAGAGTCATCGATGACTTTTCTCCGCTTATCAGTACTTGGTACGGATGCTTTGGAATTTGTTGGAGTCTGAACTACATCTTTTTGTTTGATAGATTTTGAACCTTCCTCTCCCATTTTAATACTACTACTCTAGGCAGCCATTCTAGCAACAGAGCCTGCAATTTCTTCTTCATCTTGAGTGATACACAAATCAAAAGATGGAGCATCATCAAAATACTAGACATGATTGGGTATGCCTCTAGTAATTCCGGTTGGAGTGCTTCCATCCGCCATTAAACCCAAATTCAAAGCTTGTTCAAAAGCCCTAACAATGTCGGACACCTTTTTGTATAAAAACACAAAAAACCTAGCAATGTCGTAAAATTGTTGCTTAAAATTAGAGAAGGGGAGAACCTATAGAACAAAATACACAATAAACAACTAAAAAAACTACCCAATAACTTACCTATTAGTGTGCAGCTACAATTTAGGATGAGTGAATCAAGTGAGGATCATGTAGAAGGCAAATGGAGAAAAAATAGGAGAAGATTGCTACAGAATGAGAGAGAAAAGCAATTTGAAAAGGGTTAATTGGGGATACACGTTTACTTTTACTGTATTTTACCTTAATAGTTAATAATTTTCATTAACATACAAATGTTTACTACGGCAAGTAATTAAGGCAACTATAGTTACTAAATATAATTACCTACTAGAAGTTTGTCAAGTCATGTCGATTTCCCTTATTTTAGCGAGTCTTAGGCCTTTGGGCCTCAATATATATTTTGAAATCTGTTTTGGTCTTAAAACATGTTTGGGCCTTTAAGTAAAATCTGAAATTTGGTCCAAACTCTTTCAAGTTTCTGAAAATCATTATAGCTTTGTGAGTTTTGTCCTTGGGCCGTTAAAACGGGTCATTTGCACGATTGTGCTTCCAAGGCACTGGTCTTTAATTTTTATCCCTCAAATTGTTGATATTTAATTTTGGTCCTTCATCTAATACCCTGAGATTTTGGATTTGAATCCTGGCTCAGTAAAAAAAAAAAAAAATCTCAAGGTAGAGGTTTGTAGCAAAAGTTGAGCCTTAAGGCAAACTTTTACCCAAAATTAGGTTTATTCGGGCAAAAGTTAGGCCTTAAGGCAGAGTTTTTCCTTAAGACAAAGTTTTGCCCAAACTCTGGCTCGTGATTTAAAAAAAAAAAAAAAATATCACTGAGCAGGGGTTCAAACCTGGAACCCATGGGTTTTTAGGTGAAAGGCAAAAACTAAAGACCAATAATTTGAGGGGAAGAATTTAAACACCAGTGCCTTTGAAGGATATTCCGCGCAAAAAAAATGCCTTAAAACCAAATTGAGTTTTGAAATTATTGGGTTAGAGCTCAATTCTTTTAGAGAAGTTCTGAAGAAAGTTCAAATGCTATACTTGTTAATACACATTTTTGAATGCTAAACTGATTTGAAAGAAACCTTTGGAAAATCTTTAATCTCATCAAATAATATTTTGGAAATTGTTTTTGTTTCTTTTAAGTGTCGATGAAAACTGGTTTAGACAGGATGAAATAAGTAATCAATGTTTGGAATTTGTCTATTGAAAATTATTTAGCTACTTGAATCTCGATCTTAATTCATGATATTATGTAGTTTTGATGATTAACATATATTTTATAAATGACAATTTATGTACAAAAAGAATGGAGATTAAAGTTATAAAACTAACCAATGGTATGATCTGGTGCCAAACATATAAGAGGGATGTATAGAGAGAAAAAACTTAATACTCCCACACGGTGTTTACGACAAATCTATGAAAACATGGCATGTGCTTACAAATGACTAAACCATGTTTGCCATAGGATTGTGACAAGTGTCAGCGTAGGATAATGCCACGTGATAGTTTTAGGACAAAAAATAGTTAATTAGTTAATATTAGTTATTTATATTTATATCTATGTATAATTAAAAAGAGGATAGTTTGCAATAGCATTGTGCCAAGTGGCGACATAACGATAATGCCACGTGTTACAATTAGTTTAGAAAATAGTTAATTAGTTATTAAGTAGTTATTAGTTAGTATTATTTAATAATTAATTATTTAATGTGGGATTTAAAAAAAAAAAAAAAAAAGGAAAGGGCAACATTCCAGATGGTTAGCATGTGATAAAACTTCCACGTTTCAGTTTAGTTAGTATTATTTAATAATTAAATATTTAATGTGGATTTTAAAAAATAAAAAATAAAAGGAAAGGGCAACATTCCAGATGGTTAGCATGTGATAAAACTTCCACGTTTCAGTTTTAAAAAGTTGGCAATTAATAAGGAAAAGGAAAAGGGGGAAAGGAAAAAAAAAAAAAAACCTACTCCTAAAGTAACCCACATCAACTCCACGTTCCCATTCCTCATCTCCTTCACCTAAATACCTTTCTCCACGAACCCTAAAATTAGGGATACCACGATCTTCAGTTTTTTCATAATGGAGCAGTTTACAAAGGGCAATAAATCACGATGCAGCGGTTTGTCATCACTCATAATTCTTGACAGAAATCCTGAGTGTTCTCTGCAAAAAGCCCTCTTTGCACTAAAGTGAGTAATCTGATTTCTTTAAACATAATTGCTGTACTTCACATTGATGAACACAATTTATTTAATTATATGCTTGAATAATTTGAACACGTTGATTTTACTCTTCTGTTATAACAGTTGCTCTATAATATTGGCTTTTCGTTTCTACTCTTTCGGCCGTCAATATTGATTCACACTTTTTCTCTATTAACAGAGGAATTAATGGCGGCTCAAAGTAATTTTATTAGCGAAATTAACACCAAGCCGATGAATTGGAGGTTAAAGGTTCGTATTGTCAGGCTTTGGGAAAAACCACTTCACAACAAACCTGATAGTCCTTTCTCAACTGAGCTTATTCTGATGGATGAAAAGGTTAAATATTTTCACTTTACTTCTATTTTGCACTGTTTACATATGCATCATTATACAAGAATTAGTCTTATTTACTGATTTAGTGTTTTTGTAGGGCGGCCGCATTCACGCAAGTGTTGGCAGGAATATTATTCAAAGTTTGAAAACGATGAACCAAGAAATCAAGGAATTGGGTTTGTACATCATGAAGAATTTCATGGTTTGTCCAAATAAGGAGAAACTGAGGACCAAAGACCACAAGTGTAAGTTGATTTTCACGCAGAAGACCATTGTTGAGGAAATACAAGATCCATATTTCGACATGTGTATCTTCAAATTCAGACCCTATGAGCAGTTGTCTAATCCACAAGACTTTGATGACATCGAACTATTCGGTAATTAAATCTTTTTCCTTTTTTCTTTTATTTTCCGTTATTGGCTTTCTGTTGTCCATGGTTTGAACTGATTGCTAATACCTACAAACCAAGCTACTATTTTATAATTTGAGAAAAACACTATTTTATAATTAAATTGCAGCAGTTGCAGGAAATATAAGAAGAAAAAACAGAGAAACAAATGGAGAACTAATAAAGAACAACTAATATCGTTCTATGATGAGAAGTTGAACAGGACTTTTATCATATATGTTTTATGCAAAGAAAAACAAACCTCTATGCTTGAAAGCAAATAGCAGATCATACTATTATTATAGGAAACATTTGTACTACTTTTTTTTAAGAAAACCACTCAAAATTAAGAAAATTCTGTCATTAGAATTACATGTAAAACTTTCAAAGAGTGAAAAAGACTAACTTTGTAGCTATGCAAGTTAAAGCTGATGACATATTAATTGTAGTCATGCTAAGTCTATAATTGACTCTTAAGCCTCATGCCATTATTTTTAGCGTGCATTTGGCTTCATAAATTTGAGATTTTTGCTTTCAACGCTTTCGGGAGTCATGCGGATGTCTCAGATGCATAACTGCCTGATGCACGAAAAATCTAATTGGTCGAGGTTTAAACTATGATCACCAGCACCACACCTAATACCTAGGATTGTAAGACCGGTAACTTTTGGATCATAGGCCTTAAAATAGTTTTTACGAAAACTCATTTTATAATAGGTCTGCTAAGTTTCAATTCTCTCTCATTAAACGTTATATGTGTAATGTAACGACGCACATCTCTCATTCAACCCTTTCCATCAACACTACCAGAAGCACAAATATTTCATTTGTTTTAGGCTGCTTTGTGCAAATGACATGCTATAGAAGAGTTAACACATCAAACAAGTTTAACGAACATGAGTTTTGATAATTGAATCATGGATTTTTGACAACCACTTTGCTGCAGATTTTTTTTCTCTCAACCATGTTGTATTTAATGAATTTCGAAGGTCAGCAGACTATAGTATATCCAAATAAAGAATTTTTAAGGAAAGGTGATTTAAAGCCACAAGGAAACGAATGTTGGAATGATCTATTCCAAAATTAAGAAAAAGGAAAAATGGCCAAATTCACACAATTTTCAACAGTCTACCAACAATGACAAGCAAGTGATTATAACATAGAAGATTTCATGAGCCAGTGAAGCAGAAAGAAGAAGACATCAGCTAGGTTTCTTTCCACTATGGTCTTGCAAGAACCAGGATAGAACCACTAAGAACTAGGGACTTATGACTCCTTCAACCTATAGAAACTCATTCAAACATATTGATTAGTTAGTTTTTTAAGTGAATAAGCTTACTATGTGTTGTTGCAGCCCATCTAGCATCTATTCATGTGCAGCTACGTGCAATATTACTGTTGCAATTGGAATGCTTAATTACAATTCTGTTTGAAGGCTATTTGCATTTGCACCAAACAAATATTCTACTGAAGGGAATTCATACGGATGTCCATGTCACTTTCATGAAATAATCTGCACTTTTCAGTTCTTCAACATACATACATATTAATTCCTTTAAATTATTGCTTTAAACATACCTCAACTATGACCAATTCTACTGATTTCTTTGGTCAATATTTTTGTAGATGTTATCAGCCAAATTGTGAGTTATGGGACGTACGAAATTCGTCAACCAAGATGGTAACGTCCGGATGTTCATGAACGTTGAGGCCGCAAGATTATAAGTAAGCTTTCCACAACTAATAAATGCTTAATTATTTTGTAATTTTGAATCATGTGCTTAACCTTATAACAATTGTAGGAGCAACAACATATCTGCAACATTTTGGGACGACTTTGTGGAACAGATCAAGCCACATTTGATTGAATCGAATGATAAGCCTGTTGTCGTCGTCATGCAGTTGGTTAGAGCACATCGATTTCGAGGTTATTTGTCTACTTATTTTGCAATTCTATGTCTTTGTACAATTAGCAAACTCTTATTAATATAATTAAGCGTGCAGAACAATATTCAGTGAGGAACACTTGGCATGTTTCCAAGCTTTGGATCAATTCATATCTTCCTTAAATTCTTGACTTTAGCTCCAGGTTTCTATAAGTCATGCTAAATTTATGGTCATTTCAAATTATGATCGTGCAATTGCTGTTTTTTCACAAAGTACTCATGAGGATGGTTCATCAACTGTTGATGAAATCAACATGTATTATGATTGTCGCTACATATCACCATGTGAAGCCGCATGGAGAACATTTAAATTTCCAATTCACCATAGAGAGCCGCCAAGTGAAAGACTATCATTCCATCTTCCAAATGAACAGCCCGTCATTTTCTCACGATGATGATCACATTGAGAATGTAGTAAATAGACCAACCGTAAGGGAATCGATGTTTTTGAGTTGGTTTGAGGCAAACAAAGAATATTCGGAAGCAAGAGATTTGACTTATGCGAATTCCCTCTTAAATTTAGGTGGGATCAAAATTTAAAAAAATGGGTCGAGAAGAACATTTGCATTTTCTATTGGGAGGATTTTCTTTGTTACTCCGGGGAGCGGAGAGTTATATTATACGAGGTTGTTAAGCTGAATATAATCAAAGGTCCAATTTCTTATGATGAACTACGAAATGACCATTCCACATTTAGAGATGCATGTTATGCACTTGGTTTGTTGGATGACGACAAAGAGTATGTTGATGCTATAAAGGAGGCCAGTAACTGGGGAATGGCATCTTATCTTAGACAATTATTTGTCATGTTGTTGTTATCAAATTCAATGTCACGGCCATAATTTGTTTGGCAAGCATCATGGCGGTTATTGTCAGACGATATCCTTCATGAAGTAAGAACATTATTGGATAACTCAGGTATAAAAAAAAAATATGATTATATAATTACAATGTTTTTTATGTGCTCTCTAGATTAAACATTAAGTAAATGTTGATACTCGATAATTCATGTATATTCTACTTCCTTGCATTTGGTAGTCTAATAAACAAAGACAACTCTCTATTTTTATTTGTTCAATGTTTAACAAAAATTCAGGTTTTTTTACCATTTCGTCTTACATGTTCTAAGCGCGTTTAAAAATATATCTTTCTTAAAAAATTGGTTGTGCCCTATTTTGGACTTGAGTCTACTGCTAGGGACTTAAGGATCTGGCCACAGTAATTGCAACCTTAAATGAGTACACCAGAACTTCATAAGTTAAACTTAGAGTGCTAAAATGTTTAGTTTAGAGTGCTTGATGTACAAAAAATATGATGAAGTTTGCAGATTATTTTGGTGAAGTTTTTCGTGACATTTATAGTGCTCAAATGTTCAAAACATGTGCTAAAATCTGCATTTTTTTAGTGAAGTATAGTGTGCTTTGAAATCGCCCCGATTTGTAGTGAAAGTGTATTGAAAGGCTACTGAAACCGCACTATAAAAATTGTAGATTTTACTTAATTCTCACTTTTAATTGGGTGTTCGCTGAAACTTTGCTACAATGTGGAGTTTCTCCAAATTGACACTACCAGTTTGGTATTGAAACTTTCTAACATTACACATATATGACTGAAATACTTTCCATAACGTGCTAAGTTTGCTGAAATATTAAAATTACTTCTAGATTAATGGAAAGAAGTAAGGACGAACTTTATTCACATCATGACAGGTCTTTCTCTCTTGACTTATTGTAATTCATTTAGTTTACACAACAAAAAAGAGCATTCCAGATCCAATCTTTGATATGGTATTCGATAAGATTTTTTATGCTAAAAAGCAGCAACTACATATACGTGAAACTACTTGATTGAGTTTTATTTATGATTATATATTTTATTTAACATTTTTATGTCATCCAGAGGCAGAGCTTACATATGATGAATTGAAAAATCGCTGCTTGCAAAAGATGGAGAGGACTTTAAAAGGTTGTGGAAAAAGTTTTAATGATTTTCCAACAATGCCAAGACCGGATTACGGAGGAAGACGTTGATGGTGTCAACGGACTAATTAATGAGGAATTGCGCTATAACAAACGCTCTTTGACACGGGAACATCGGCAATTAGTGATGAAATTAACAAACGAATGTGTGTATGATAAAATCATGACTAGCAATGAACCAAGACGGAGGGGGGTTATTCTTTTTATATGGTCATGGTGGAACCGGAAAAACATTTATGTGGAAAACATTGTCTTCTCGCGTACGTTCTAAAGGTGATATAGTGATAAATGTTGCTTCAAGTGGTATTGCGTCTCTTTTGTTACCGTGAGGTCGAACCGCTTCATTCGAGATTTGGGATTCCTTTAAATCCAAGCTAAGATTCAACATGCAATATAAAACAAGGTAGTCCTTTGGCAAAGTTGATTGTTAAGGCGAAGTTGGTCATTTGGGATGAGGCACCAATGATGCATAGATACTGTTTTGAAGCTCTTGATCGAACTCTTAGAGATATTCTAAGATTGAAAGATCCATCAAATTTAGATCGACCATTTGAGGTAAAACAATAGTACTTGGAGGTGACTTCGGACAAATCTTGCCAAGAATTACAAAAGGTACCGAGGCAAGAGATTGTTAATGCAACTCTAAATTCTTCAGATTTGTGGCTCCAATGTCGGGTTTTAAAGCTAACAAAGAATATGAGATTGCAAGGAAGTCTATCAAAGTGCGATTTGGATGATTTAAAACGGTTTTCCGATTGGATTTTGGCAATAGGTGATGGAAAGATTGGATGTTCCATTGATGGCATTGAGAAAATAGAAATACCCGATGATCTTCTCATGCATAATTGTGATGATCCGGTATCTGGAATTGTAGAAAGTACATATTCTGATTACTTGATACATTCCACTGATATAAAATACCTTCAAGAAAGAGCAATTCTTGCTCCGACTCTTGAGATGGTGGAATCGGTGAATGATTACATGGTTTCCCTCAACCATAGTCGGGATAAATCATATTTAAGTTCGGATACAATTTGCATGTCCGATAATGCATTTACATCTTTTGGAGCATGTACATACACCGAATTCCTAATAGTATTAAATGTTCGGGTATTCCAAATCACTCCATCACTTTGAAGGTAGGTGTTCCCTGTCATGTTGTTAAGAAATATAGATCAATCGGCAGGATTGTGTAATGGCACAAGATTGATAATCACAAGACTTGGAAATCGGGTAATTGAAGCCAAAGTATTATCGGGAAAAATGGTCGGAGACAAAGTTTTTATCCCAAGAATGACACTTACTCCATCCGATGCAAGAATTCCTTTTAAGTTCCAAAGAAGGCAATTTCCGGTATTGTATCTTTTGCCATGACCATCAATAAAAGCCAAGGTCAATCATTGTGTAATGTGGGATTATTTTTTAAGAAGCCTAAGTGTTTACTCATGGACAGCGTATGTTGCATTTTTCTCGAGTAACAAATAGAAAAGGGTTGAAGATCTTATGTTAGGATGAAGATGGAAAAATAACAAATGAAGCTACAAAATGTAGTGTATAAAGAAATTTTCCGAATTTAGAGGGTAGAAATTTTCATTGAATAAGTATCAATCGAGCAAAGAACAAGAAGTTCAATGTACATATGCAAAATATAGTTGTGCATCCTGAAGACAAACATAAAGTTGATTGAGGTAAATATTTTTCTACATTTAATCTACTTTGATATACTATGTTACAGCTTAAATGATATTCCAGTCACTGAATGATACTGTTATTTGATAAATTATCTATCTATATTTGCGTTAACCACTTCATTTAAATTGTATAGTTGCGGAAAAGATGGATTAGCAAACATCACTTCACTTTTCTCGTGATTGTTGCTAGGTATGACATAGTAGTTAGAATTGAGTTTTATTAGTAAAGATATAATGTCTCTATTTAAATGAAGAATTCGAGTCGTTATGGTGTTGAATTTTCCTATTTATTTCGGGGCATATGTCGTGATGTGATTAAATTTACGGGATCGGATGCAAGTATTACTTTCAATGTCATGATTACCATGAAGAGAGTTTTTTTTTTATTTCTAGATAAAATGATATTGCTATGTTGACTTACATGAATTCAAATGAGTAGTTGTTGCATCAAGGATATCAATTTGGAATTACACATGCTGGCTCCGTTTCTTGCTTTTTAAATTAAAGGGTGCCAAGAAAGTTGTTTTTGTTACGCTATAACGTTGATCTAAATCATTTACGGTCCTTGACGGAGTTGACATGTTCGGAGAATTCATCAACATGGATAAAGTATCAACAAAAAAGGGGTGAAGTTATCGGACCTGGTTCGCGTTCGTCAACATAGTAATTGTCTTGGTTATATTGTTGAATATGGTGGATTATCCGAGAAATTCTTGTGAGAAATAGCCAAAGCGACCTTCTTATTAGAGTGTGCTTATGTAGTTATCCAGCTATCCGTCTCATTTTTTGCTCTCTGAAAGTGACTAGAGGTCTTTGTAACCGGTTCTATTTTGGAAGGTACGGTCTGTTCACACATACCTTGACGTCAGATAGACATCTCCCCTATTTTGTGACTTACTGCAAATTGATTAGATGAGAACCAATAGAAGAATGGAATTATGCAAAAAAGAAACTCGGCACATGGTCTTAGCATTGACAACATATCACTTAATCTTAAAAAATAATTGGCCTTTTCTGTTTATACTATAAGCGTTAAAGTTTTGTTTGAGCTAAACTGCTTTTGTTGTGTTGATCGGGTCCCATAGAAGGTGAATCCATTCTTTGTGATTGCTGATGGTGAAGATGCCCAATGGGGAAGCCTAACAAGCACAGATTGTACTCCATACCATGCTAACAGTGCCCTTGGTGACTTCGCTAACTCCAAAACCGTAAGCTTTTAATTCCTAATTATTCGAAGAAAAATTTCACCTATTACAGATCACTCTTAATAGATTGATAATCATATGCCTAGATTGTGATTAATATTGACACTTATCAATTCTACCAACAGCTATAAGTGATATATTATATATACTCCAAGCATAGTCATAGAGTTCAAGATTACTAGAGCTGTTGATAAAGAAATGCTCATGGCAAAAAATTCAAATGCCACCATTAAAATGGTAAATTTTATTTTAGCTACATTATTGTCATCTAACACACTTTTGCTGCCTTTCAATTTGGATATGCATTTTTTTATAATTTCAATTTGTCTCTCGGCTTGCCATTGAACCCCGAATTACTCCATTCGGTTTATTCCTATGGAAAATGTTCTTCAAGAAACACGACGATTACAAGGTACACAAAACCATTTGCTTCAATTCATTTTTTATTTGATTGGCTTCAAAGACGCCTACGGAAATAATAAGAACTAAAGGAGAACAATTTTGGTTATACGCATAAAAGTTTGAGTGCTAGATAGATGAACTATTGGACTATTGATGAAAGATGAAGAAGATCAAGAAATTCAAGAAAATCAAGAAACACAAGATTGAAATTCAAGAAAAAGAAAAGTCCAAGAAGCTCAAGTTTGAAGATTATTTCCCATTCTTGTTTCTTGAATCCTTTTCTATATAGGTTTTTGTTTCTTGATTTATATTTTAGTAGGATTTAATTTCCTATCATTAGTAGGACTTTTATCCTAGATCTAGTAGGATTCAGTTTTCTTATTCCTTTCCTTGTAGAATAGGGATTTTACTTTCTTTGTTTTTAGCTACTTCCTTTCTAGAGTAGAATAGGGATTTGTAATCATAAAAGAAGAGACCCTAGGCCTATATAAAGGGTTCTCATGACTTGTAAATATACTATTCACGTTTTTGAGCTTAAGCCCTAGTTTGCAATAGAGTTATTTTCTCTATTTGGTATTTTTTATCCTTGTTTTTGGTTCCAAGCAAGGTGGTGATAGTCTTTACCTTGTTTTCGCTTGCGTGTGGTGTTTCTTTATCACGTTAATTGATTTCAAGTGGTGACTTAGGAACTTTATTTGTTCTTGATCATTCAAGAACGCGTTTCTTGATTAAAATTCGTTCTAGTTCATACCCAGAACCTTAATTTTCTTACCATCGTCCCGCCCTCAATACTTACTAGATTTAAACGATTCAATGGTTATTTTTATAGTTCAAATCGTCATCTTTCACATAGTTTTTGAATCACTTTAATCCGACGCCTATAACTTGAGATACGTCCGTTTCTTGAATCTGCCCATCAAATCGCTTCAAGAACAAGATCCTGGTCGATTGGTTCTTCATTAACTCGAAGAATCAAATCAATTTGGTATCAGAGCCTATTTCACACCACGAATCACATCAATTTGGTATCAGAGCCTATTTCACACCACGAATCACATCAATTTGGTATCAGAGCGCAGTTGAGTAATTTCATGGATTATATTCAAGAAAGAAGAGAACGTTGGGTTCAAGAAGATGAAAAGAAAAAAGAAGCTCTTTTCCGCACTAGATGTACCTCACATGGTAAGGTATGTTCGGTGATCATTGATAATGAGAGTCATATTAATGTTGTTTCTGAAGAGATGGTTTCTAAACTCGGCTTGTCAACCAAGCATCATCTATATCCTTATAGCATCGAATTTGAGAATGGTGATGGCTTAGAGGTAACTCGTCAATGCCTAGTTTCTTTTTCTATTGGCAAAATATATAAAGATCTTGTTTGGTGTGATGTAACAAAGATGGATGCTTGCCACTTATTACTTGGAAGACCATGGGTGTATGATAGGGGTGCTAAATATGATGTATACCGCAATACCTATTCTTTTAAAAAGGATGGCCGAAAAAATCAATTTGGTTCCCTTGAATCCAGAAGATATTGCTAAAAACTCCAAGTATGTTGATGATTCTTTTGTGACCAAATTACAAATCATTGGTCCCATCAATATGGAACAACAAACAGAGGAGAAGAATGAATTAGATCCACAAGTTGAGGATTTACCTCCAAAGTTTGATGAGGATCCATTGGAGCATCCAACTATTTGTGAGATTAACTTTCCATCTTTAAGTGATTTCGAAAAGAATCCAGATTTTGTTTCTTACTCCACACCAAACAATGCAGTGTATTGCATAGAACCAATAGTGTATGAAGATTTGAAAGAGAAAGAGAATGAGTTGCTGAAAAAGGAGTCTATGAATGAGAGTTTAATTTATGATCTAGTTCGAGCAAGAATTATTCCTCAAAAGGTTGAATCTTTGCAAGAAAGTGTAGATTTAATATCTCTCAATTTCATTGAGGTTAATGGCTATAATCATGTCAAATATGAGAGCATCAAAATCATCGAGGAGCTCTTAAGAAGACATGATTTGATCTCATACCTTGATCCAAAGGTACTTGAATTTGATTTATTTAATGGTTTTCATGGCGGTAACTTAGATTATTCATGCAAACACCACATAGACAAGGGAATGTTCAAGATTCTTAAAGATCAAAAGGATATAAATGTTGATTATGGCTTAAACATTGAAGATCAGTTTAAGATTATATGTTTGAGAAATCATGGAAAAAGGTTACTACTAAGAAAGTGGGATTTAGTTCGGCCATATGTAAAGCTTTCTTTCAACATGATGAAGCTCTATGACAAGCTAGAAAAATGCAACTTAAAGCCTGGTGAGTATGGGTTGTTCCAATTTTTTTTTTGTTTGCTAATCTTTCACCATTTATGGAGCCTTTAGACTCGAGGACGAGTCTTTCTCAACAAGGGGAGAATGATGAAAGATGAAGAAGATGAAAGAAATTCAAGAAAATCAAGAAACACAAGATTGAAATTCAAGAAAAAGAAAAGTCCAAGAAGCTCAAGTTTGAAGATTATTTCCCATTCTTGTTTCTTGAATCCTTTTCTATATAGGTTTATTGTTTCTTGATTTATATTTTAGTAGGATTTAATTTCCTATCATTAGTAGGACTTTTATCCTAGATCTAGTAGGATTCAGTTTTCTTTATTCCTTTCCTTGTAGAATAGGGATTTTACTTTCCTTGTTTTTAGCTACTTCCTTTCTAGAGTAGAATAGGGATTTGTAGTCATAAAAGAAGAGATCCTAGGCCTATATAAAGGGTTCTCATGACTTGTAAATATACTATTCACGTTTTTGAGCTTAAGCCCTAGTTTGCAATAGAGTTATTTTCTCTATTTGGTGTTCTTTATCCTTGTTTTTGGTTCCAAGCAAGGTGGTGATAGTCTTTACCTTTTTTCGATTGCGTGTGGTGTTTCTTTATCACGTTAATTGATTTCAGAGTGGTGACTTAGGAACTTTATTTGTTCTTGATCATTCAAGAACGCGTTTTTGATTAAAATTCGTTCTAGTTCATACCCAGAACCTTAATTTTCTTACCATCGTCCCGCCCTCAATACTTACTAGATTTAAACGATTCAATAGTTATTTTTATAGTTCAAATCGTCATCTTTCACATAGTTTTTGAATCACTTTAATCCGACGCCTATAACTTGAGATACATCCGTTCATAGATCTTCATCAAATGCTTCAAGAACAAGATCACTCGGTGGATTCTTCATTAACTCGGCAGAATCACATCAACTATTGAGTGCTATTTGAGTCAAAGATGAATAGTTATTAAACACGTAATATATCCAACATTAGTTTATTCAAACGTTTGAATTACAATCACTAGCCACTACTCTTTAATAATTGATAGGCTCCAAATGCTACCAATGACTTGTGTTATTACAAAAGAGGGTTGGTCGATTTATTTGATCAACTTATGAAAAATCATACATTCGATCCTCATGTAGGTGTAGAACTATTTTTTGGTCCCTTTATTTAATTTTGTTATCGGATATATTGGACTACTTTACCGCATGGAAGTGGCAACATTTGGAGATATTAGCAAAGTAAATTCGCTTTTCACTGATGAAAGATTGGTGTTTTTTATGCTAATTTTTCATCTTCTCTTATCAGTGCACAACTTTTAACTCAAAACAAAATGGTTAATAATGAAGTTGAAGCAACTATATATACCATGGGAAAATGTTAGTATGTGATAAAGACCCCAGAATATTATATACGTGATATGTCACATATGGATCATATACATCTATTTCTTATCTCTCCTCTCTATTTTTTTCTTTTGAACAATCGGCGCATTTTAGTATGTGATAAAAATCTGATCTAAGAATATTATATCCGCAATATGTCACATCTGATTCATATACGTCTATTTCTTATCTGTCCTCTCTATTTTTTCTTTTGAACAATCCGCGCATCGCGCGGGTACGTATACTAGTTATTATTAAAAAGAGGATAGTTTGTCATAGGATTGTGACAAGTGTCAACATAGGATAATGCCACGTGATAGTTTTAGGATAAAAAATAGTTAATTAGTTAATATTAGTTATTATTTTTAATTTAAAAATAATTAAATATCAATATTTTCGAGGAAACATATACATCTATATATTGGATTTAACTTAAACTAGTGTACGTACCCGCGCGATGCACGGATCGTTTCGAAAAAGAGAAAAAAAAAAAGAGGAGAGAGATAATAGAAATCGATGTGTATAAACCATGTGTGGCATATTATAAATTTTATATTCTTTTTTTTTTTTTTTTTTTTTTTTTGTATCAGTCTTATTATAGACAAACATTTTCCTATAGTATATGTAGCTGCCATTGCTTCTTCAAATATTATACGGTCTTTTGTACTCAGGAGCTAATATTACAATAAGAGGATGTATCACAAACATGATAATTATTGTGGACGTAATATCTCCAAAAATGAAAGAATCTACGGGAAGTAATATTGTTTGTTGCCTTGGTTTCAAAGGAATTTTTGAGAAAACGAATAATATCTCAATCTTCTAGCTGCAAAGCAAAATAGTGCATACAATTTTTTATTGCTAAAAGATCCAGAGAAGAAATAAAAAGAACAATTATTGAAAGAAATCGACACAAGTAAATACATAAAAATCTCAAAGTGGCTATTGATGATTGATTCCGCGTACTGCATAACCACAAAAACTCAACTTCCTTTTGAATATGTTCACATCACATTAGATTCAAATTTTATTCTTGACTCCTCAATGTTAGTGTAATGACCCGCATCAAGCAGCGAATAGTATTAAAAAACAAATTAACCACATCAAAATATGATGTTGCTCATTTGAGCATATTAAATTTAATTGTTATATCCACTTTCCAAATGCCATATTAATTTTCTAATGTATTATTTTAAATAACAACACAAATGATGGTCATAAGTATTCACATCATGCTAAGCAATTCAAAACAATATTTCTGATACAAAAGCTCTTTGCGATTTAGAATATCATTAGCCTTAATTTAGATATGTAACAAAATACATGATTAGGACTAAATGTACTCAAGAGTTGAATGTTAAAAAAAAAATGGAAAATAAATATTTTCTACATAGACTAAACAAAAAAATTTGAGTTAGTAAAACATGTGTTAAAACGACACAAGAACACCAACCAAACATTTACACAATGTCGATTTTCACTCACAAGGTAAAGGAACGCTAAAAAATTTAACACAACATTTTTATATGAACCAAAGAAAATATGTCTAGTAGAGAGAATCAAATTTATTAGTTCCTTAAATAAAGTCTAGGCCCCATTTATTTAGACAGTCTCATTGACTATCTCATTTATTCATTATTAATTATTTAAGAAAACCATTCACATTCAAATTTCCCGAAGCTTGCAATGAAAAAAATCTTAACATCAGCATACATGACTAAGAATACAGAGATTTAATTAATAAAAAACGCAAGCTATATAGCATAATTATTCTCACGAATTAACTACATGCAGAATCACTCAACCTAATATTCTTTTTAAGACATTTAGCATTATATTAGAACGTATGCACTCGTAATTATGGCGCACCTAACCTTCGGGCGGACCTATTACCCCCCGGTCTTATTTTTTCTCGTATTTTTGTACTTTTTTTCTTACGTCGTGGCACAATCAAAATTTGATGCCCACAGTAATGCGGAGAGTGTTGCACACTCTCTCGCCACGATGGCGCCCACGTCGGCTAATGTCTTGCCACGTCATCATCTTCTTCTTCTTCTTCTTCATTTCAAGAAATTAATTAATCCATTTTCCTCCATTAATTACACACACATATTCAATTTCATATCAATCATAAAAAGCTTATTTTCAAGAAATCAACCAACCCATATTCTTCCTCCATTAACACACACACATTCAACCCATTTTCTTCCTCCATTACTGGCGACATTCAACCCATTTCTTCTTCCATTAACACACACACACATTCAACCCATTTTCTTTTCTTTTCCAATTCATCAAAACCATTATTTGCAAGATTTAACTCATCCTCTTTCTTTTTCCAACTCAACACAACCATTGTGTTAATGGCTAAAGAAAGCATTATTAGGGATCCAATTAAACATTTTTATTCCACAAAATTCTTATAATTTTTTTTTTTTAGCTTTCCACGACCGCATTTCCACCCCAAATCCATTTCCCCCTTCTCTCTCTCTCTCTCTCTCTCTCTCTCTCTCTCTCTCTCTCTCTCTCTCTCTCTTCACACACACACACACACACAATGACAAAACCGAAGCACAATTGATGCAAAGAATGCTTTGTGTCAATCTTTAGGTTCTTTTGTGGGGTTACCCATCAAGCCAAAAATGCCTCGATTTTGCCAATCTTGAAATTTTCGTTGAATCCAATACCCAAATCCAGGCATTAGTTTCTCGACCAAAATTTCCATATGGGGTTCCCTATTTTGCAAAAAGAAGATGAGTTAAATCTTGAAAACAATAGTTGTGTTGAGTTGGAAAAGAAAGAGGATGAGTTAAATCTTGCAAATAATGGTTTTGATGAATGGAAAAGAAAGAAAATGGGTTGAATGTGTGTGTATGTTAATGGAGGAAGAAAATGGGTTGAATGTGTGTGTGTTAATGGAAGAAGAAAATAGTTTGAATGTGTGTGTGTTAATAGAGGAAGAATATGGGTTGGTTGATTTCTTGAAAATAAGCTTTTTACGATTGATGATGAAATTAAATATGTGTGTGTGTTAATGGAGGAAAATGGGCTAATTGATTTGAAGAAGAAGAAGAAGACGACGGCGTGGCAGTGATGTGGCACTGACGTGGCGCCAATGTGGCGGAGAGTGTGCAACACTCTCCACTGTGCAATTGGGCATCAAATTTTGATTGTGCCATGTCAGTCGAAAAAAGTACAAAAATACAGAAAAAATAAGGCTAGGGGGGTAATAGGACGTTCGCAAAGGTTGGGTGCGTCATAATTAATCCGAGTATACGTTGGGGGTTTTTTATGTATTTTCCCTATATGACAACTAAAAATATATATATGCATGAAAGCTCCATTGGATATCCAAACCAGAACATGCATTAAATTTTAAGACATTTTTAGGTGAAAGAATACCATATATTTCAAAAAAAAAATTAAGCTGTTAAACATAAAAAATAATAAAAAAATTAAACAAACTTTGATTCATATAAAATATTGAAATAGAAATGTGATAACGGGAACAAACCTTCAAATTCTATTCAATTTTTTTTTGTATTAAGTAACCTAATAAATATTGTATTATGGGAATACTCTTGCATTAAAGCTTCAAACAATACTCCCGGAGATGTCATTAAACATTTGAACCCAGCTAGTAATACTACCAACATAAAATGAAAAATAGTGAAATAATAGTGCACAATAACATGTTAAAATTTATAGTGTAAGAAAACATAATGATAAAAATTTAGAAGCATAGAGATTACTACTTTAAATCCTTTGATTATTGCGTTTTAAAAAATGTATATCAGCTTACTTAAGATGCAATTTACTTTTATAGAATAATGTCTTTCCAAGTTGTCCTTTTAAGATACTCCATGGGCATCACTTAAATATCTCACTAAAAACCTCACTTGGAAGTTGGAACAATTACAAGCAAATAAATTCCATGCGAAGAGATTAAAGAATGCATGACAAAACAATAGTACTCATAGATTTAAAGCCCCCCACCCCCACTCACCCCCCACCACCAACAAAAAAAGATTTTCTAGTGAGACCAAAAAATCTTTACTTAGTTCTCGCCTTCTCCCTAGGCAAGGAAGATTTTAGACATACATAAAGCTTAGAAACAAATTCTCTTATCAACGGGGGGGGGGGGGTATATTCTTTTAAAAATTTAGCGAAGGAAAACTCATACTTTTATATAAACTAACAAATGATAAATATCTATCTTTGGCTTGTTGACAATTTTCATAAACTCCTATAATAATTATTGCATCAATCATCTTAGGCTCCTTTGATGTCCACAACAACCATACAAAATATAGTCATTTCGTTGAAACTTTGCCCAAAACCCCCCAAATTTCCCATCATCATATTCCCTTTATGTCACATTGTAGTTGTTTAATACAAATATGAACTTGAAGACAATATTAAAATTAAAATTTAAAAAATGATGTTCAAAATTAGCGTATGAAAAATATAAATAGTTGAGTTAGAGGTGGAAATGGGAAATGGGGAACGTGGGGGACTTGGGTTTGTTTCGATAAGAAGTTATTTAAAATTTTAAAAAAGAATGTTAGGCATGCAAATTTTTAAATTTGGTTTTACGGGGTTTTAGTTATAAATTTGAAGGGGGATCAGAAACATGGTATTCTTAAACATAAAAAACTAATTTTTTTTTTGGGTAAAACCAAAAAAAAAAAACCGTTGATTTCTTTAGTTAATTATTTTTTAATTTTAATTTTAAAAATAATAACTATTAAATTTTTTTAGATTTAAAGTTAAATATAGATTAAAAGACAATAACTAATTAACTTTTTTTTGTCCTAAAACTACCAAGTGTCATTATCCTAGGGCCGACACTTGTAAAAATTTTAAAGGCAAACTACCCTTTTTTTTAATTATATATATATAGATTAACAAAAAAGAATTTAGATTAGAACATAAATTATTTGAATATTACTTGAAAAAAAAAACCTTTTTTTTGAAAAAGAATCAGGAAATCAAAACTTTTGAAAGTTTAAAAATATTTAAAACATGTTTTTTGGATTTTCAAAAAAATATAAGAATACAAAACCCTTTTTTTTTAGGTTCCTTCTTTGTGAAGTAAAAAAAAAGTTTTTTCTCCTTTTTTTAATTTTATTAAATTTGTATTTTAAATCACTATCCTAAGCAGTTTTAATTTTTTGAATTTGATATTCTTATTATTATTTTTCATTTAAAAGTTTATCATTATCAAGACACAATTACTTTAAAAAGTAAAAAACTTCAACTAGGTAAAAGAAACTTTAAATTTTTGCAAATATTTTTCATGGGCCCATTTAATTTTTTAAAGTAATTTCCCATATATTAGTCTAGAAATACATACAAAAAAAAGGAAAAAAGTAAAAATTAAAAAAAATAGAAGAGAAAAAAATAACCTAAAAGGGAAACTGCAAATCCCTTTCCCCAAAACCCCCCTCCCGCTCTCACGTTCTCATTTCCCCTTCCCCCCACACCCCTCCCCCCCCCCCCCCCCCCCATCTATTAATTATATCTATATCTATATATATTGTTTGCCTTTAATTTATATAAAAAAAAATTTAAAAAAAAGTTCTTTTTGGGCAGTTACTTTAGTTTACAACTTATTATAAATGTAAATTTGATAGTTATCGAAATTTTTAGTGGGTAATTTGTTTGTATTTCAGAAAATAGGAATATCGTTCCCCATCAACCGTGGGTTTATCTAGTATTTTCATTTTTTTTTAGTTCAAAATGTTATTAAGTGGCACAATTTTATATATCTTTTAAAAATATCTAATATATACCTTTTTTTTAAAAAAAATAGCTTATCTTTTAAAAATATCTAATATATACCTTTTTTTAAAAAAAAAAAATAGCTAATTTAAAACTACTGATTTACAATTAAAAAAGATACACAAAAAATATTGGTAATTCATCATTTAAAATAACACTTGTAATTCATTTTTTTTTTAGCTATATGTAGTATATAATTTATAAAAAAATATTATATAATGGGTTTTTTGCACCACAAGTGTGTATATATATAGATTATACTAAAAATATATGCTCCGTATATACTTTTATTGAGAAGTTCCATGAGACAACTAATCCTCCCCCATACACCCCCGCCCAACTCCCATTTTAAGAAAAAAATTAGTTAATTGTTAGTTAATATTGTTTCCTTTAATTTATATAAAAAAATTAAACAAGAAGTTCTTTTGGACAGTTACTTTGGTTACAACTTATTATAAATGAAAATTTATAGTTATCGAATTTATAGTGGGTAATTGTTTGTATTTCAGAAAATAGGAATATCGTTCCACATCAACCGTGGTTGATCTAGTATTCTTCTTTTTTTTTTTTTTTGAGTTAAAAATGTTATTAAGTGGCACAATTTTATATATATATTTTTTAAAAAATATCTAACATATAATTTTTTTTTAAAAAAAATATTAATTTAAAATTTGATTTGCAATTAAAAAAATACACAAAAAATATTGGTAATTCATCACTTAAAATAACATTGTTATTTTTTTTTTACTATTTGGTATATAATTTAAAAAAAAATATTATATAATGAGTAGTTTATATGCCCCACAAATTGTATATACATAATTATACTAAAAATATTCCCCTATATACTTTTATTGAGAAGTTACCACAAAAATAATCCAAACCCCCCCATACACCCCGCGTCCAACCCCCACTTATCCCCCTGCCACAAAAATTAAACCCATCAACTGCACAAAAAGATATATATGATACATGACACATAACACAATACACAGAGAGAAATAGCATATTCACGTAAGGAAAAAAAAAAAAATCCCGTTCAGAAATTTTCTATTTATTTAATCATAGTTCACATTTCAGTTTCTTCTTTTCTTTTTATTTGGGAAAATTATATCACGTTCTCTTTTTAACAACATACTGACATGTTGATATTGATTTTTTGATGACTATGCTGTGTCAATCAGCAAAACCCCCAAACTGTTCCTTTTAGGCTAAATATAGGAAAAAATTTGAGGCTTAAAACTCTTTAATTTTTGCTTTTCCTGTAATTTAATTAATTGATTACTCCTACAATTTTTGGTGTGATCTAGGAAACCAATAAAAAAAGGAGTATAGTTTAAAAATTTTTGCAAAGCAGTTTTAAGCCCTAATTTTTTGAGATTATTTTCTAGCCTTTGGGGCCCTTTAAAGAACCAAGAGATTGGTGTTTTTTGTTTGAAAATTCCTTCGGTTTCTGAGATGGTGATGGGGCTTTTTCTTTGATGGGGTAAAATGTGGTGGCGGGGAAGGAAGTAAAATCCCTTTACAATTGGATCAGGGGTATGATTTTTATTAAAGATTGTTGATTGGAAATTGTTTATTTATTCAAGCTTTTTTGTTTGGGAAATACGGGGTTGGAAAATCCCCAAAATTCGAAAATGAATTTTGTTTGGGTCTAAATTCACCATTGAGGTAATTTGAAACTAGGACCCTTCGGGGTTATTTTAATTCTTTAACTTTTTCTAAAATCTTATACTCGACCGTATTTTAGGAATATAAAATAGTCCCATTTGATTATGTACCCAAAATTTCATTTCACCTTCATGACCTGAATTTTTAAAAAATTTGGGCCCCAAGTAAATCATTTTATGGCTATAAAATCATGTTATTTTGTGCAAAATGGGAAAATTTTAAAATTAAAGAAATTTTTAAGAATAAAAATGTGCTAATGAGTAAAATAATTTTTCTGTCTAAAAACATCTAAGAATGAACTGGGGAAAAGTATATCAATATAATATTAGTAATAACATGAAATATTGATGTGGGGCAGGTCCGGGGGAAAACAGTCAAGGCACAAATATGGGACACAACGAGGCAGGGAAAAGGGACAGAGCCATAAACGGGGGCAGTACAAAGGATCCGTGGGGGCACTCTTGGTCTATGAGATAACCAAAAAATACAAACTTTTTCCAAACGGCACTGATAAATGGGGTTCATGAAAAAACAAAGAATCGAATCAAACCCGATAATTGAACCAAATTGGAGAAAAAAAACTACATTTTCTTGGTTTTTGGGTTTTTGATTTTAAAGGCCAAATTAATATTTGGTTTGGTTTTTATTTTTTAAACCCAAATAAAAAAAAAAAAATATATATATATATATATATATATATATATTTTAAAACTGAACGGGGTGTCAAAAATAAGTTATTTGCAATATCCAAAACTTAAAAACAAAAAGGTTTATGGTTTTTTATATTTTTAAAATTTTTCTTAGCAACAACTTTTGGGAAATTTCTCTTTTTTCGGTGTCTCTGCTAAATGTTATTACGTCCCAAAAATGGGATCTTTGTGCAATTTATCACATTAATTGCTTGAATGTTGTTAGTATTGTTCGGTTTCCAGGTTTAAAAAAAAAAGGAAAATAGTTTTTTAAGGGAATGGGGGAAAGTTTTAGTGACGTTAAAATTGTTGTTTTTGCCTCCGTAAGGTTCAACTTCCCCTACGTATCCCTCATCCCCCAAAACCCTCCTTTTCTCCCCCCTCCCTTAATTTTGTCTAAACGGAAAAGAGTAAATATCTTTCTTGTCTTTAAGGGGAAAAATTTTAAAAATATCCCCCCTTTTTATTTTGGAGGAAATATCTTTCCAGTTAAAAGTTTCCAAAAAGGGGTCAAAAAACCAAAATTACCCTTCATTTTATAAGGGGGATCCGTAGGCTCTGTGTTTTACTTTTAATTTTACCCCTCTTTTTGTTCTTCATTAAAAATTTTCCCCTCCCCTTTTTTCCTTTATCCCCCGGGGGGTTTTGGCCATTTTGTTTTTTTCCCTAAAAAACACATATTTCCTATATAATCATTTCCCTTCTCTTCCATTGGTGTAATTATGACTCGTGTATTTCTAACACTAAAATCTGGACTTTTCCCACATCAATGTGTACATTAAATTATGATTTTCATATATGTCAAATGAATTTGAACCAATATAGCTGAATGGGGGATTATCAAATTATTAGTGAACTTATTTCACATCCCCAACACAATCTGCGTCTTTTAAAGACATTGTTCTCCACGAAAAGAATGCAGTATAAATTTACTAGTAAGGGGTTTTTTTTTTTCACCTATGAATTTACTATTTCTCATCCCAATTTTCATTTTTTCATTAGTCCCACCTTGGTTTTTTTAATGGGTTTCTCTTCTTCTACTTGCTCTTTGATGGAAGGCCCCTTTCTCTGTTGATTTTTTTTTCTTTTTTCTTCAAATAAATCTCCTTCCCCATTATCATTTTTTTAACCCTCTTTCTTTGGAGCT
>NC_081344.1:60964212-60986600 GCF_029784015.1 Lycium ferocissimum
AAGAATTTCTTTGCATAAGGAAGGTTTTATTCTAATGGAGTGGGTAAATCAAATTTTTCCCCAAAGTGATTAAGGTGAGTTTTATGTTTATTTGATAATTAGGTATTGGGGGAAAAGACTTGGATTTTTAGGGAGAAATATGGAGTGCAAATATGAAAATAATGAATTTTTTAACTGCCGATTTAACAGTTCTTGATATGTAATGTGTATAATCTTCTATAAAATTTAAAGATGTTGTGAGGCTTTTAAAGGGGACGTAGGTTAAAAGTTAGGGTTAAAAAGGATTTTTGATAAAAGTGAGCTTAATAATGTCAGTTAGAAGTTTTGATTAAGATATTGGGGGTTATTGACTTTGGGAGCTATTTATTATGAGAAAGTCATCGAGAAAAAGGAAGATGTTACCTAATTTTCGTTAGCTTTAGCAAAAACCAAGTCTTCGTTTTTCAATTTTAACGAATCTCGGAGAAACGTGAATAGGGGGCGTTCGGAAAAGTTAGAAAAACGAAAGTAGTAAGACTAGTCCGTTCTTTTCAAAGGGCCAAACTCATAACATGATTTCCCTTTTATTGTTCCAGACCTTCTTACTTCCCGAAAATAGAGTCGTGTTTATAAAGAGCCCCCCATGAGATAAAGAAAGAGATATGCGTTAAGGATAACGATAAGAGAGTCAAGCCAAAATCCAAAAGCTTATGAAGTATTTCCATAACTAATGACCCCTATACGTTTTTTTGATGTTATTCTTTTTGCTAAACCCCCTTTGAGCTAGTTCCTTCAGGAGGATAAGTAAAATTACCCAAATGAACGGGGGTTCTCGACCTTAGTCCGATATAATTATGATTATCTTGAGTTCTAATACATTCTTTATGATAAGTATATGAGAGGGGATTAAGGGACTTAGAGGCCGGAGTTCACCGCGAAAGGGGCGCATAGATTACACCGGTTTAAGGCCACTGCCCGCGGGGGGTGATAGAGTACATTGCCCGAGGGGCCGGGAAAGACACCACTTGGGGGGGTACGTTTTTCCGGGTGCGGGTTTTCGATGATGGTATTTGTGATATGCATAATATGTGTTTTCTTTAAAGTGGTTACAAAGTTATATCTTTACCCTCATGTTTCACATTCCTTTATTGTGTTAATAGTGACTCATACCTTACATACTCAAGACATTTATCATACCGACGTCCTTTTCTTTTTGGACGCTCGTGTTCCGCGCCTTGCTGTGCAGATATGAGACGGCGCAGATCCGTAGAACTTATCGCTGATTCGCTGGTGAGCACTCCACCATTTCCTGCTGGAGGTGCTACTTATGATCATATTCTTTTGCGTATATATTTGAGCAATGACGTGGCCCCGTCCCGTCCTTATGTTCGTACTCTAGCAGGCTCGTAGATACGTACGTGCGGGTAGTTGATCTGCATGATGAGCACATTGTACTCTTATATATCATTTTTTATGTACCGGTGAGGGCTTATGTATATGTACCGTGTTGTCGGGAGATTTTATATGTTCAAAGTTAAGTACGCAGGAGCCACTGATCATGAAAAGCTGGTAGTCGCTCCGGTACTCCGTCTCTAACAGTCGTGGACAAACAAGGAGAAGGTTAAATCGAGTCGCAGGCTTGCCCACTGAAAACAAATTGAAATTATAAGACAATGGTTACGTGAAAGATGCAAAGATGCGACTATGACGAAAATCGAGAAAATTCGAGACATATATATATCTACGTACGTATAAAAAGGTAGCAAGGCGTGCGCGCGTGCGTGCGTGCGTGTGTACAAGTTGTAGTATCATAAAGGAAGACAGAACACTCGATGAAAGATGAAAGAAAAGGGTGTACTTTGTAAGGATTTCATGATAACAAGAACCGACAGAACACTACAGACCCCGCCGACGTTCGGTCATACGTAAACAAGTAATAAGAATTACAGGACAAAACGAGTTAAGCTACGCAGGACGAGTCGTGGAATGGATGGTGTGGAGTATCAACTTTTAATGGTATAGTATAGACATAAATCAGAATTGGGAACCTAGATAAGGGAGAATTTCAAGGATATTAAGTACATAGTCGTATAAGACTCGGGGCTAAAGGAGAATATTAAGAAGATAGTCGTAGAGGAAGACTAGGGCTAAAGGAGTGTGGTATGAATTCCGATGTCCCCATTAATTCATTAGCTCAGGACTACCGGTCATGAAAGGTAAGGAAAAGTCAATAAAGAAGCATCCGAATCGTATCCGATACGTATAAAGATTTTGATTCATACAAGAACTCAACAAGGAAATAAGTTTAACCATGCGATGAAAAGAACTCCGGCATTATATGGAATAGAGGAGTTGAAGGATCGCTAAAGTTGGCCAGATGACTATCAAAGACGGTTAATACTCAAAGGTTACTAGTATATGAGAACATCCTTTAAAAGGGGGGAAGAACAAATTCAATTCTAAGATGGACTACGATATTCCCAAGCTCAAAAGAGGGAAATATACTGGATTGCAGGAGCCAAAATTAAAGATTAACGAATATGTCAAGAATATGCTAAAGCAAAGTGAGAATGATTAGATACAAGTATACCTATAAACATGGAAGAGAATGAAAGTCAGCTAACGTTATATACGTTGTATTCCACTATGACCTCAATCACCTCACGCCATTAGGTACATTTAGATATGCAAAGAAAGTACCTAAATAAGAACAAGTGAGCAAGAAAGGCTGTAATGTGACCAGGATACATGTATGACAACTCGGGACTACTAAACAGAATCAGAAAGTACCAATAGGACGAAAGCTTTAAAGAGGAATATTTATAGGAATTAAACACCTTTCAAAGGAAAGAAAGATAGTGTGTGTTTATGGAGGTAGACAAAGAATACCCAGCTCGCAGATTAGGAGCCCGAGGTCGGAAATTCCAAGTCACCGATTATATCAATTAATAATACATAGAACTATAAATAACTAATGATATAAATGTAGAAGTAACAGAATGGCAAAAAGGTTTACCATAAGGACAAAGAAGAATGGAGGTTAGTTTAAGTCCCAATTAGTCACTCTGTGATAGAGACAAGGACTTAAGGAGGGAAGCATACTCCCATTGAAAATGGAATTATGATTAAGTAGGATTTATCTTAGTTCCATGTTCATGAGTTTATATTGTAACTATGTTAAAATTGAGAAGAGAAAGTTGGAGGAAAGTTCAAATATGAATATGATAATATTGTAAGGAATTAAGAGGTCCGACCAAGAAATTAAAAGGAGATGATATGATATGTATATGTATGTCGACTAGTACAAAAAGGGATAATCTAAAATAGCACCAGAGAAGCAAGCAAGGAAAGGTGCCATAACTGAACAAGAAAGTTTGTCTACTAGTAGAGAAATAAAGAACAAGTAAAAAGGATACAACAATTAAGAATACTTGCAAGGTCGGCGGAGAGCTGTAGCGATTATGAGCCAAGACCACCTTAATGAGAACAAAACGATAGCTTGATATCGCTGACCACCGGTTACATACGAGTATGAAACTAACGGATGAGTTCGACAGAGAGTTAAGGGAACACGAAAGAAGACTGATGAGCTCATATTATAAGAGTATGAAGATCAGGGCTTAAAGGAGGACAACTATTTCGAGAAATCAATGATAACATCATAAGCTCACAAGCTACAACATTCGAGGATGAATGTTTTAAGGGGGAAGGATGTTACACCTTGTACTTGCCGAGAAGCACTTATGAAATTTGAGCGTAAGTATGTTGAACTATGCCTAAGTAAAACAACTTTGGAGATAAGGGACGAAGCATTATTAAGTACATTTTATGAGTAAAGCCGATGCATACGAGGAATTTTGGAAGGTCCTATGCGAAACGAGTGGAAGGTTGAGTTAGTATGACTTTAGAAGAAGACGAGCGCGACTTTGAACGACAAGAATGAGCCAACTTGGGGAAAGAATATCTTTAGCAGGCGAAGAGTTTTGAAGTAAAACAAAGGCCCAATCAAGGTCATGAATTCTAGTTTCCAACGCAACAACCATTCGCCGATACGATATTTTAGAGGAGAATTATGGACGCCACAAGTCGTCGGCAGAATGAGCAGAAACGCGACGACATGCGTTGGACAAATGCCGCGCTACAAGATTAAAAATTCTAGGCCTGGTACAACCGACCCTAGAAGATTATAAAAAGGATTTTACCCCTTATGTTTTCATCCAAACAGCCCCAAAACCTTCCTTAACCCCCTAGAACATTTTCCCAACTTCCTCCATAGAATTTTAGCCCAAATCAAGTGAAACCCCAGGATTTAGGCTCAGGAAGCGTATAACGCCTTGTAGTTCTTGTTCTAAACAATGAATCTCAACGAATCAAAGGAGGCTGCCAAAGTTACATAAGATTTCAAGCCCTACCAACATTGATTGAGGTAAGGCTATTGTTTACTATGGGTATTATGAATTGTACCATGGAAATTTAGTTGTTAAAGCTTCGTAAAGTCTAGTGATTGGTTGCGAAATTGGGGAAACATCGTGTGGGATGTTTTATTGAGCATATTAATTTTTTTGATATTAGTGTTACTGTTGTTATTATTTTGTTGGTATTGTGATTTCGGGCTAGAGATATAAATGTGTAGATTTTCAGTAAGATTCTTTGGCCTCCAGATTGTATTATTTTCAATTCAGTTTCAGTTATTCCATTGCCTTATATACTCAGTACATTGTTTCGTATTAATGTCCCTTTTGCTTGGGGTGCTACGTTCATGCCCGCAGGTTCAAGTAGCGTACGACGATCTAGCCTCAAGAGGGTCTTCCACTCACTGCAATGCCGTGGCGCTCTCCACTCGTTAGAGCCGGAGTCCCTTTTGGTATGCTATTTTGACATATATATATATATATATATATATATATATATATATATATATATATATATATATGGGTATGACGGGGGCTTGTCCTGTCCTTTCTACAGCTCGTATTCCCTAAAGGTCTGTAGACATTTGTATGTAGTTGTTATGTTATGCAACCTTGTCATCTCTAATTTTTGTTGTACAAGATACATAGCAACCCGTCGTCTTATTCGCTTGTGTATATATTTTGGGCGTGTGTTTGCCCGTCGAGATAGTCGCATTTATATATATATATATATATATATATATATATAGACCCGTACACGCCCCACCGGCTTCGTCGGGTATTGTCCGTGGTATTGTGTATGCATTATCGAGTTTTAAATTTAGAGTGGTTCGCTCGGGCCTAGTTTGGCACCGAGTGCCGGTCACGCCGCTCTAGATTTGGGGCATGACAGATTCAAATTGGTATTTAACTATCCTTTATTCTCTCGCAGATAGTGAGAACACGCACAAAGAAACCGCAGAAAGAGGCGACAAGAAGAGCCGGTGGCGGGCGGCCCCACCGGGGCCGAGGATGCGCACGAGTTCATTAAGACTTCCACGAGAGGCTACATAAGATGGGGGCTGTGAAAAAGTATGGTGTAGAGTTTGTGACCTTCGGGGCCAGGGTGATGCCAAGCTACGCGGAGGGAATATGTGAAGGCAGTGCCGCCTAGTTCACCTCCGTTGACTTAAGCACGCCTATTCAAAGGTTTTTGGGCAGGCAAGTCCCGCGTACTCCGACGGACCGAAGGAAGGACGAGTTGGCTAATATTGACCGGGGGAAACTCGCTCGTCGAGGCGTACGAGTCCCCGTTTCATTCCCTATCCCAATATGCCTCGCTACTACCTATTGCGGAGAGGATCCGGCGATTCGTGAAGGGATTGAACACTGGACTTCAGCTTGTAGCAACTGGCACTTCATTCCAGGAGGTAGTGGAGCACGTCCGTGTTGTTGAGGGGATTAAACAGAAAGTCGCAAAGTGGTAGAGAAGTTGGGTCCCGGCGGACGGGGTTTTCGCAACCCTTTCTCGGCGGGTCGCAGTTCGGCAGTATGGGGTTCAAGGCGTCCGGTTCGGGCCCGTGTGACGTAGCGTGCCGGGGGCCTATCAAGGGAAAATTATCGTTTCCAATCATCACGCGGAGGTTATACCGCGTCACCGCCCTTCTCGTTCAAAGCCGACCTGCGCCGGACCGCGCATGCTACAGTGTGGTGGGAGATAGGGCATATTAAGAGGTATTTCCCTCGTACTCGGTGACAGGTGGACAGGGACGCATCGCCCCCCGAGCTCTATTTGCACCCGCATGTAGTGGGCAGCATCTCACACCGGCAGTATGTGGCGATTATACCGAGGGTAGGGGTGGCGCTTAGCCTAACCTAGACGGTCCTCAGGCCCGTAGAGGAGGACAGCAGCCCGGCAGGAGCAGGGCTCAGATCGGATAGGGTAATCACGGTGGTTCATAGGCTACAGGAGGGCACGGTTATTTGTACGCTTTTCCAGGTAGACCAGAGGTTGAGGCCTCCGATGCTGTCATCACAGGTTCTACCTTTTCTTATGTGTCTACATATTTTGCTGTGGGTTTGGATATGATGTGTGATACTCTTGATAGCCCTATTTATGTATCTACTCCGATTGGAGATTTGGTGGTAGACAGAGTATACCCTTCGCGCAATTACTTTTAAGGACATAGTACTTGGCGATTTCGACGATCCTAGATATGGTAGATTTCGATGTCATTTTTGGCATGAGTTGGTTATTCCCGCATTAACCATTCTTGATTGTCACTCTAAGACTGTTACCTTACCTATGCCCGGGGAACCTAGACTTGAGTGGAAGGGTAACCTTAGTCCCCTCCCTAAGTAATTCATATCTTTCGTTCGTGCTAGAAAGGTAGTGGAGAAGGGTTGTCTAGCTTATTTGGCACATATTCGTGACACCAGCGCAGATACTCCATCTATTGATTCCATTCCAGTGGTACGCGAGTTTGCGGATGTGTTCCCTGCGGACTTTCCTGGTTTGCCACCTGATTGTGACATTAATTTTAGGATTGATTTAGACCCAAGGACTCGTCATATCTCTACTCCACCTTATAGGATGGCACCAACAACTCAGCAATAGAAAGAGCATTGCAAGATCTTTCGAGTAAGGGTTTTATTTTCCGCCCGAGGGCCTCTCATTGGTGCTCCCGTGTTATTTGTTAAGAAGAAGGATTTGGCTCCATGTATGTGTATTAATTACCGTGTACCGAATAAAGTAACCGTCCGAAACAAGTATCCTATTCTCCGTATTGATGACTTGTTTGATCAATTACAGAGAGCTTCTGTGTTCTCTAAAATTGACCTACGGTCAGGGTATCACCAATTGAAGATTCGGGCAGAGGATGTTCCTAAAACAACTTTTTGGACTAGGTACGGACACTATGAGTTCTCGTTATGTCTTTTTGGGCTTACTAATTCCCCACCGTGTTCATGGATTTGATAAACAAATGGTTAAACCCTTTTTAGACTCTTTTTTAATAGTTGTTCATATGATATCCCTTTGTACTCTAGAAGTAAGGAGAGCATAAGAAATATTCGAGAATTGCTCGGGGTACACAGAGAGAAGCGAGTCAGATGCTATATTCTCCAAGGGTGAATTCTCGGTTGTCTTCTATGTACTTTCGAGGCATGTAATTTTGAAGAGGAAACGGTGGATCCTCATAAAAAATTCAAGAAACAGAATGGGCTAATTGTAGCTAGGGTCTTGCACAAAGTAGAAAATGAAGTCTAAATGTAGCTTTTATGACGTTTATGAGTGGTAATATATACGGAGTCATGATTCTTAGTATGATATGGATATAACCATGTTATGGAAGGTAATAATGGTGATGAAGAAGCATTATATGAAAATGTGCTAAAACGGGTATGAAGTTGCTAGTATGAGTTGAATACGGGGGTGAATATTGAAGGCTTAGTGTAATATGATTGCTTGATTGGATATTATGAGTGTATTATGGATGTTATTGTGGTCGTTGGGAGTTGTTTTTGATTTGGTGGAAGTTGACGAAATAGGGGAAATGCTGCCCAATTTTCATTAGAATACGAATTATCCTAGTTTGAATTTAAAAGTATCATTAAGGCTTAACCACGACATGAATCCTTCTAAATGTAGATTATTCAAGCTTCAACAGTGAACGCTAGATAGTTGAGAAGACAAAGAGGTATGTAAGGCTAACCCTTCTTTCAATAAGGCATGGTTCCTTGGCTATGTATATATCCTTTCATGAGTTCCATAATGTCCTCCAAATGGTTCTATCTCTAAAGTTACTAAAGCTCATGATCCTCGATACTTTCATGATTCCATTGCATCCCTTGCATGATAGTTGATCCTTCAAGGATAGACATAACGAAAACGATAATGATAATGATGTTGATGATACTTTTGGACTCTTATGTATTCATGTCTAAGTATGTATGACTATTATGTAACACTGAGCTTATATGGACGGGTATGATACCTATTGCGCGTATACTACTGCAGTTGGGTACGGATAACACTGAGCCTTAGTAGGTCCAGGTATGCATAATCACCGAGCTTTGTTATGGCCGGGTATATGAAACACCGAACCTTCATGGGCGGGTATGCTATGAATATGAATACGAACACGAATGTATATGCACGTATGAACACGAGCACACTTTAGAAATGGAAGGTCCCTATGAACGAAAAGTAAGTAAGTAATGATGACGATGGCTTTACTATCTCCCGATTTTCCCATCTTATGCTGTCTCTTATGCTCCTATTATGATGTTGATTATGCTTTACATACTCAGTACAATATTCGTACTGACGTTCTTTTATTTATGGACGTTGCGTCATGCCCGCAGGTAGTCAGGGAGACAGGCTTGATCCATAGCTTTTCTTATTCGGGGACTACATAGAGGAGCTTCATTTCATCCGGAGCTACAACTTTTGATATTATTCTTTTGTGTACATACATGGGCACGGCGGGGTCCTGTCCCGCCTATATGATGTTACCTACTCTTCTTAGAGGCTCATAGACAGTTGTATATGGTTAGATGTCTTAAAGCCTTGTCGGCTTATATTTTGTATATCATTTTGATGGCCTCGTCAGCTTATGTATATTGATATGGGCATAGTTGTTAATGATGGTATAAATGTGGGGTTGCCCAATGAGTTTAACATTATTGATGTATAGCATTCATGAGTAAGCCATGTGGTCCACCTAGATGTGAATGAAAATGTATGATAAGAGGTGCCCGGGTAGGTTAGCACCAGGTGCCCGTCACAGCCCTCGGGTCGGGTCGTGATAGGTTTGCCTCTATTGCTTCTCATTTGACTCGATTGACTCAGAAAGAGGTACCGTTTCAGTGGTCCAACGATTGTGAGGAGAGCTTTTAAAAGCTCAAGACTTTGCTGAGTACAACACCTATTTTAGCGTTGCCTGTGGATGGCAAGGATTTTGTTGTTTATTGTGATCCTACACGTTCTAGTTTGGGTGCTGTTTTGATGCAGGAAAAGAAGGTGATTGCCTATGCTTCTCGGCAATTAAAAGTGCATAAGAAGAACTATCCTACTCATGACTTAGAGTTGGCAGTGGTGGTGTTTGTGTTGAAAATCTGGAGGCACTACTTGTATGGTGTCCATTGTGAGGTGTACACTGACCATCGCAAAGGTACACTGACCATCGTGGTTTGCAGCATGTGTTCACTCAGAGGCATCTGAACTTGAGGCAGCGAAGGTGGATGGAACTGCTGAAAGATTATGATATCACCATTCTGTATCATCCTGTAAAGCAAATGTAGTGGCTGACGCGTTGAGCAGAAAGTCGGCTAGTATGGGAAGTCTAGCTCATTTGATTTCTTCGGAGCATCCGTTAGCTAGAGAGGTTTAGACTCTGGCTAACAGTTTTATGAGGCTATATATTTCCAACACGGGTAGGGTGTTGGCTTGTGTTGAGGCTCGGTCATCATTTCTGGAGTAGATTAAGTCTAAGCAGTTTGAGGATGCTAAGTTGTGCAAAATACGTGACAAGCTGTTGCGTGGTGAGGCCAAGGAGGTCGTGATTGATGAAGAGAGGGTGTTGCAGATTAAAGGACGATTTTGTGTGCCACGTGTGGGCGATTTGATCAAAACTATTCTGATAGAGGCTCATAGTTCGAGGTATTCTAATCATCCTATCGCGACTAAGATGTATCGCGATTTATCGCGATTTGAGGCAGCACTACTGGTGGACTAGGATGAAGCGTGATATAGTGGAGTTTGTTGCTCAGTGTCTGAACTGCCAACAGGTGAAGTATGAACATCAGAAACCTGGGGGTACACTTCAGAGGATGCCCATTCCTGAGTGAAAGTGGGAAAGAATAGATATGGACTTCGTACTTGGTCTTTCGAAGATGTTAGGAAAGTTTGACTCTATCTGGCTTATTGTTGACAGGTTGACTAAGTCTGCCCACTTTATTCCAGCGAAGATAACTTATGATGCGAAGAAATTGGCTAAAATCTACATTCGTGAGGTGGTTAGGCTTCATGAGATTTGGGAAGAAGGGCAAGCTTAGCCCGAGATACATTGGGCTATTTGAGATCCTTAAGCATATGGGGGAGGTGGCTTACAAGTTGGCTTTACCTCCGGGTCTATCAGGCGTTCATCCGGTATTTCATGTTTCGATGTTGAAGAGGTACCACGGCGATGGTTCGTACATAATCCGTTGGGATTTAGTTTTGTTAGATGAGAATTTGACATATGAGGAAGAGCCTGTTGCTATCTTAGATAGGGATGTTCGTAAGTTGAGGTCCAAGGAAATAGCCTCTGTGAAAGTTCAGTGGAAAAATCGTCTGGTGGAGGAAGATACTTGGGAAACAGAGTCTGATATGCGTAGCAAGTATCCTCAGCTTTTTGCCAAGTCAGGTAACTCTTCCTAGATTCCTCATCCTTTTCCGTTCGGGGACGAATAGTGTTTAATTGGTATCTGGTGTAATGACCCTCCCGATCGTTATGAAAAATGTAGGACCACCCCACCAAATAGAACCCTCCTAAGGGTAGAAGGAGCTAATAGAAACTTGATTGTATAAGTCTAAGAACTGAAAACTTGACTTGTTTGTGATTGTTATTTAATTTTCTGGAGTCCATCGGGGGTGACATAGGAAATTAGAACTCCGTTGGGAATTCTGAGGCCACGGGTCGATTCGTATGATGTTTTTATGCATACGTGCATGTCTTGTTTGTATTTGTTAGGCCTTGGATGAAATATTGGGTGATAGAATGGAAAACTGGGCAAAAAGTTGAGCTTACTGCCCAAATGGCACCGTTGCGGCGGGGTAGGTACTGCTAGGGCGGCACCGCTATATCGGTGAGTCCTTTTCCACCAGCGGTCAAGCTTAGTTCGGGTGTACGCTGTGGCGGGCAATGTCCCGCTGTGGTGATGTCGCCATAGCGGGATATGGCTCGCTATAGTGGAGGTCGGGGTTCCTTTGGTCCACTTTAGCCGGCACTTGGCCGCTATAGCGAGACCGCTGCAGCGGTGGTTTGACCGCCGCAGCGGTCGACGGGGGAAGAATACTGTATTTTAATCACTTAGTTCTGAATTCTTTATTCATAAAACTACAACATAGTTCCCCACAAGAATACTGTTACACCTCGCACTTTCAGATTATGAGCATGCCACGTACTTCACCGTATTAATGGAGTATCGGAGACGTCCCATAAAGTTTTGGAAGGTACAAGCCATGGGAAGTACGTAACAATAAAGTAAAGGATGAATTACGATCTCGTAAGTCGTAACCGGGAAGGACAGCCTTGGAACCAAAGGAAACGACTATTATCAAGTATGATCAATGATAAATATCATATATGCAGATTTTCGGAAGATTCCGGGACCAACCAAAGCGGAGAAAATAAGTTTGTCAAAAATTTGGAAAAAGTCAGCAGAATTCTAGGCAGAATTTTGGGTCAACTTTGGAGGGGTATCTCAGGGTATATAAGGAGTTTTATGGCGTTTCAAAAGCCTAAAATGAATTTCTTCGAGTCTAGTTTCCAACGCAACAAACCGTTCGTCAATGCGACATTAGAGCAGAGAGTTATGGACGTTACAAGTTAGGCGGACGGAGCAGGAAAACGCTGCTACAGTAACCGGGTGCTACAGTAACCCGACCCAACACACACCTATAAATACCCCTCTAACCTATTAATTTTCATTATTTTTCACCATCTTCTCATCCTTCATATTTCTAAAGAATTCTTGAGAACTCTTGAGGGTTCTATAACCTTCCATAACTCACCATAAATTTCCATAAACTTCCATAATACTCCATAACCCTCCATAATCTTCCACAACCTTTCCATATCATCAAGAGAGAATATCAACATTAAAATCTCAAAGAAAATTCAAGGAAGATGATTGTTCTTGTTTCTCTTCAAGGTGGTGATGAACTTAGTCTTGGAAAGGGGTGAATAAAGTGAAGTTCTTCCACTGTAAGGTATGTTTGTCCTACTATTATTTGCATGATTGAGATGATGTAAAGGTTTAGCAATTTTTAGAAAGGAAAGAATCATAGGAGAAAAGTCATAAAGAGGTTGAATTGAAGTTGATGGCCATGAAGTGAGTTTGAAAGAGAATTTTGGATTAATTTGAGATTAAATTGAATATAATTCTTTGATTATGGTATTATGGATGTTGTTATGGTTGGTTTGAAAATTGGAGAAACATCGTGTGGGATGTTTTATGGAATATATTGGTATTGATATTATTGTTGATGTTGTTGGTATTGTTTGGGAGATGTTTTTGGTATTTGCAGGAGGTAAATAATATAGGGGAGATGCTGCCCGAATTTTGGCAGCTTCTAAATAGATTTCATTTGGATGCTTGAGACAAGTGTGTGAGCTTGGAAGATAATATGGATGGTTTACGTGTAGAGTTGTGAGCTTGGAAGAATAAACGTTGAACAACTAAGGCAACCGAAAGGTATGTTAAGGCTAGTCCCTTTCTTTCAAAAGGCATGATTCCCATGCTATGATTCCATATATATTTCCATAACCTTCTTTCTTCCAAAAGTTAGAAGTTCATGATTTTTTAAAAGCTTCTTATGATACTAAAGATGATATGTATTCTTATGATGATTATGATGATGGTGATTTAATGGTTAAAAGTCTCAAGTTATGAGATCAATGATGATGTGAGAATATTAAGCTATTTTCTTGACTTTCTCAATCTTATTCATTGTTGTTGGTCTCACCTTATATAATTGTTCCTTCAAGGTTAGATAGAGCGATGACGATTATTCCATAATATAATCGGTGGTTACCGACCTTACATCACTCTGATAGAGTTATAGCTTTCCTTGAGCTCTCATACATGCTACTTATATATATATATATATATATATATATATATATATATATATATATATATATATATATATATATATATATATGTGTGTGTGTGTGTGTGTGTGTGTGTGTGTGTGTGTGGGATATGCGGAGAAGACGGCGTTATAGATGCATGGCATCCCGGACGCGAGATATATGGTTAAATGGATCGGGCCGTTCGTTCCTCGGTACTATTATGTATATAATATATAGATGGATCGGGCCGTTCATTCCGCGGTAAAATGATATGCTTTTGGATCGGGCTGCACGTTCTGCAGCAATTCTATTTTATGTATGCGTATATGAGAAATGTTTTCATGAAAGGAAAGTTAAGCATGCATGGTATACGCATCTTAAGCAATCATATGTATAGGTTATTTCCTTACCTCATGTTATGCTCTATATTTCTTATTATGTTATTTTTCATGTTCGAGATCTCTTACTATATTATTATTCGTGCCTTACATACTCGGACACCGTTTGTACTAACGTCTTTTCTTGTGACGGTAACGCTCATGCCCGCGAGTAGACAGATGGTTCGATCCATAGGAGCTTCGAACGAGCGGAATCTCGGGAGCGCTCTCTTTACCTTCGGAGGCTAGCTTTATTGGTATTGGTCTCCATGACCACTTGTATCCTATGTAGAGGCTCGTAGACATGTATGTATAGTTAGACGTTTCATAACCCTACCGGTTCATATCGTTGTGTAACATTTAAGTAGCATTGACGGCGGGTAATGTGACAGCGGGTAATGATAGGCATAATTGTCGAAGATTATACAGAGATGTGCTGTTATATTGCGATATATGTCTTTACAGATTATGATAGCCGTGATCTATCTTTATGGTCTACCCAGAAATGATTACGAGATGTATGTTCAAAGGTGCTCGGTGTGTTAGCTTCGGGTGGCCTTCATGGCCCTCTGGTTGGGTCGTGACAAGGTAAGTCTCATCCATCCCTTTTAATCATTCCGTATCATCTTCATGATTATCATCCCTTTTTTTGGGTCTTCAATGGTGAAATTAGTAATAGTAACCCTAGAACTTAATAAACCTTCTATATTTCATAGGTTAGGATTGTTGTCACTCATTTATCATCTAATGGCTTGGGTTGACTCCTCTTAATCATGAATTGAACCTCTAGAGCCATGAACTAAGTGAATTGAGACTTAGGGTTCTATAAAAATGGTACCTTGGACATGGAAACTGCTTGTAATTGGGGTGTTTATTAAATATTGTAATAGTTTGATGGTTAGTGATTACTAAGGCCCTTGTTAGGTTATTTTACACCTAGAAATCATTCACCCATTGGAATAGAGCTAAAGGGAAGGGTGTCTTGCATTTATTTTGTGACTAGAATAATTGTGACTCATTGAGCATTCTAATTTCTAGACTTTGGGTGTTCTGAGGCTTTACGGAAGGAAAAAGCTGTAGCAAAGTGATTCGAGTTTTTCCAGCTCTACGTTTGAGGGACGTTATAGTCTACTTGAGTTAGACTTTTATTAGTTGATTGTATGTATTGTGAATTCTATAGGATAAAGCATGTCTAGTCTTTATGCATGATATTGTGTGGTTGAACTCCTATATGCAATTGATTGAGTGACTGTGCAGGCTTCGTGCCAATATTCATGTGTGTTGAATCTACAGTTGATGTTATTGTGATGAGAAGTTAATATGACCTTCTCGGTGAAATTGTGATACGAAATGATGATTTGAGCATTGATAATAAGAGGGCAAGAAATACTATTATGCATAGATATATGAAAAGGCACAAATTTGACCTTGATTATAGGCTCGTGGTCCGAGATTCGTTCCAAAAATGAGAGATACCTTGATGTGGGCCGCGTTCGAGGTTCTTTCCGGAGCGGAGGTTTATGCTCGGGTCCGATGAGTATCCGGAACGAGTGGTACATAGACACCATGAGTCCCCTGCAGGTCATGACTATTGAGCAATAACATCAGTTAGCATGTGTGTATAGCGAGTATGGTTATTGTGGTAGACTTATTCCTTCTTGTGGTTTTTGTTGATTTAATTTCTTGATATCTTCAGTGACTTGATTTGTGATTACCCTTGGTTGACTTTTTTGTGGTTTATTGATTATATGTCTGTTGACTGGCTTGTTTATTCTATTGATTTTATGATATGTGCATGATACTAATCTTAGTCGGTCTATGATATCTACCGGTACATAGTGGTTGTACTGATACTACCTTGCTGCATTCTTTTGAGTGCAGATTGTGATATAGAGACTGCTACCCGCCCTCGCATCTAGCGTTGAGGCCGTTCTTGTGACAGATTTAGGGTGAGCTTTTATCTATGCCATGCCGCCCGAAGATCTTCCTTTATGATGTCTACTTCAACTCTAGACATTACGTTATTTGTTTGATAGATTTCATTCCTTAGACATGTTTTAGATTAAAGTCCTTGTACGGTGACTTTCGAATTTTGGGGATTTGTAATAGTCAGGACTTCCGCATTTACTTCATTGTTTTATGGAATGACTTATTTTTATTATCTTGTGCATGAATGAGTAATAACAGATTGAATTGGTCAATATAAAAATGGACTTGAATTAATAGATGATCTGTGTGTTGGTTCGCCCACTAGGAGTTAGTGTGGGTGTCAGTCATGGAGGGTTTGGTCGTGACAGGAAATGAAGTCAAGTTCTTGTCTAGCTAGTGCACAGTCACAAGTCTCAAAACTGGTGAAGTAGTTCTAGTTGCCAAGATATTAAAAAATGTATACGTCACAAACTTTGGCTGCCAAGACGGAAGTGATTTGACCTGTCTAAGTGCGATTAAGGAAGCTCCTGAGCTCTGGCATAGACGATTGGGGCATGCGAGTTTTTATTTATTAAACAAACTGTAACGACCCGTTTGGTCCTTTAAGGCTAGTTGGACCCTGTTGACCCTTTCCCGAGCTATATCAGCGTATATTTGGCCCGTGGGGATGGGTGGTATGATTTTCGAGGTCATCGGATGCGAAATAGGTTGAGTTTTGTGAAATTTGGGGTTAAAGCGAAAAAGAGTTGACTCAAAGTCGACTTTTTGATAAACAGACCTTTTTCTGGAATTCATCGATTCCGAGAGATCCGAATGATCTTTTAAAACTCGTGTGTATATTCGGTTCGATTCCCAATGAACTTGGTTACATTTTGAGACTTGGGTTGGAAAGTTAGTTTTGAGGTACTGGGGGTTGACTCAGTCAACGAGATCTCGGATTGGAATTATGAGGCCATGAGTGCGTTTTTATGTATATTGCATATTTGGTTTGTGTCCGGAGAATTCCGGTATGGTTCTGGGTGTCAGTTTCAAGTTTGGAAAACACTTGAAATTTCTGCTATCTGGTGACCGCTTTAGCGGTGGGGTGACTGTTGAAGCGGTGCCGCTAAAGTGGTGGGGTGACCGCTGAAGCACTGCCGCTGAAGTGGTTGGGTGACCACGGAAGCGGCCGACGAGGCAGTTTCTTATTTAAAAGCCTTATGAAAACCCTTATTCCTCCCATTCTTTATATTACATTTCCTTAGCATCTTAGAGGGGATTTGAGGAGGGTTTGGTCAGATTATCATGAGGATAAGTTCCCTAATCTTAATCTCTTTTATTTACCTTTTCTAAGTAAGAATTCATGGTAGTAAATCCATAGAACTTGGAAGAAAAAGAGAGGGTTTTTGGCTTCTTTTTTTTTTTCCTTGAATAAGTTGTTAACTATAAAACCTTGATTTGTTGTTGGATTAAGCTTGATTAAGTATGGAATTGATGAGTTGTAGCTATATAAACATGATTCCTTCATTATTAGTGACCAATTTGTGAGATTCAAAGTTAGGGTTTATACCCAAATTTTGTGGGTTTTGCCTAGAATCCGAATTTAGTGATTTGTTAGTTCTTCTAGCTTATAATTGATGAGAATTGATTACCTAGAACATTAATTTCATGTTGAGACCTGTAAATTCCTAATTTCATCTGTTTAGTTCATAAGCCCATTCCATAGGTTGGGATTAAGGTCTTGAATAGAAGCAAGGGTTGAATGATGTTTCTTCTTGATTCTAATTTCATAATTCAGATATGATTAGACTTCCATTATCAAGAGGCTCAAAGGAAGGGAAAGAATAAGGTTTGATAATTCGAGTTTGTTGTTCGGCTTTTCAGGTAGGTTATGGTTTATCTTATGGTGAGACTTCAATTAGCGAAGCGTATGTTTAGATGATATTGTTGGAGAATGCATGTAAACCTTTAGGTATGAAGTTGGGTTAGATATTGCCTTAGGTTGGGCCTCATTGAATGATTTGGGGGCTAGCCATCCCGTTGCGTTGTTGACTTATCTTGTTCTATTTACTTATTGGCTCGTTGCCACGTTGAGACATCGGATATTGGTAATTAGTGATATATCATGACTATGATATTATGGTACTTTACTTGATTTTCAGATGAGAAATGTGATTCCATTGTGGCTTATTGTGTAGCCTTATTATTGATATTACTTGTGTGCCATGTGTGGTACTGTTTGCGATTGAATTGGTTATCAATATTACATTGCATCATATTTATACTCATTTCCATGATACATTGATATTGCATTGTTATGGTACTGAGGATGGAAAGTGAGAAGGAAATACCAATGCGTTGAAACACATTGTATATTGAGTCATCTTTAGGTTGTGTGCTGAATGATTGATATGAGGCATATAGGTGGGAATGGAGTCATCTCTAGGCTGTGTGCGGAGTGACTGGTACATGGACTTCGCGGGTCCCCTATGGGTTGTGCTGCCGATTTTTGATGTTCTATCGGTCGGAGTACATGTGTACGGTGCATATGCATGGCATTCATCATTCATACATTATATGCATTGCATTGTACCTCTTGGTTTTCTGTGATATGGTTGTGACATGATTGTGATATACCGGTTCGGAATGGTTATACTGAGATCTGGCACAGTTGGGTTTAGATACTATAACATTAGTGATGACTTGTTGTGACATGATTGTGATATACTGGTTATGAATGGCTATACTGATACTTGGCACAGTTAGGTTTAGATGCTACAACATAGGTGATGACTTGTACCGTGGTTATGGATTTGTGTTGACTTGTACCTTGTTGTTTTACATGTTATCTTGCTTATTTTCTTTATATACGTTAGCTAGTCTTAGTCGGCCCATGATACCTACCAGTACTTATTTTTTGTACTAACCTACACTTGTTGCATTCTTTTATAAATGCAGAGTACCAGGTTGGATCTACTTCTACCCCTCATGGCTAATACTATTGAATTGCTGATTCGAGTCTATTCAGGGTGAGCATGAGGATGTTCGCTGCCCAAAGACTCTTCCAATTACTTATGTCTTGCTTTTCATTGTGAGACATGATTTTGAGACTACTTATGAATTATTATTCAGACTTGTAGTATTTAGTTAGATGATCTTGTATGACCTGACCAGATACTGGGTGGATTTCATTTATTTATGCATTTATTTATATTATATCTATGAGACTTACGCTATTTTACTTTCTTCCACTATTTTCTATCATCTGTGAATGTTGGGTTAAGGGATCGCCTATGAGGTGAGAAAGGTAGATGCCTGCACGACTTAGTGAAATTCTGTAACGACTCGTTTGGTCGTTATAGTCTTTCCGGCATTTTCGCCCTTTTTCGAGCATTGATTAGCTCACTTTTGACCCAAAGGGACTATTGATATGCTTCCCGAGGTGTCTAGATCGGATTCGGGAAACTTTTTGTGAAATCTGGGCTTAAAATGAAAAAGAGTTGACCCAAAGTTGACTTTTGGGTAAACGGACCTTTTTCGGGATTTTTGCCCTTTTCTGAGCATTGATTAGCTCACTTTTGATCCGAGGGGACCGTTGACATGCTTCCCGAGGTGTCTAGATTGGATTTGGGCAACTTTTTGTGAAATATGGGCTTAAAGTGAAAACGAGTTGACCCAAAGTTGACTTTTGGATAAACGGACCTTTTTCGGGAATCAGTCAATTCCTAGAGGTCCGGATGGTCGTTTAGAACTTGTGTGTGTATCTGGTTCGGTTCCCAATGCACTCAGATGAATTTTGAAACTTGGGTTGGGAAATTGTAATTAAGGTATCGGGGGTTGACTCGGTCAACGAGACCTCCGTTGGGAATTTCGAGGCCACGAGTGCATTCATAGTGTGTTTTTATGTGCGTCTATATGAGCAGATGGCCTCAGGAGTTAGTTGGAAAATCGGATTGAATTGTGAATTTGGATGGATTTTCTGGTGTCTGGTGCCAGCTATGGCGGCACAAGCACCGCGGCAGCGGTACTGCTGGAGCGGTCACCCTGCTACTGGAGTGATCCAAGCTAATTGGGCTTGACCGCTGAAGCGGTCAAGGGACCGCCGGAGCGGCTCCTCTGAGGCGGTCCCAGCGTCGCCAAAGCGGGTGACGGGTAGTGAGTATTATTAATGAAGTGTTAAAAGCCTTTAGTCCCTCATTTATTACCATTACGAAAATAGAACTCTTGGGATCTGTTCTTGGAGACTTTTAGTGAAGATTCTTGGTGGTAAATTTCCCTAATCCTTTTACTATTTCATTAATCCTAATCATCATAGATTCCCCCTTCCCTTAATAATCCCTTAGTAATGGAAGATAAAAGTGAGTTGTGATGAACATTCTATCTAGGCTTATTAATGATGAAATTGATGGGGTTTGTGCTAGATTTTGATGAATCTAAGGTTGTTAATCATTTATATTTCATTATTATAGTAGAATTTTAAATCAAAGCGTTAGGGTTTATACCCAAATTTGGGGGTTTTTCTTCAATTTCGAAATTAGGGGATTTCATTCGTTAAATTAGCAATTAGTTGTTAGGTTATGATCACCTAGTGCTTAATTTGATATTTTGCTTTTGAACTTCCCGTTTTGACCTCGTGGGCCCCGTTTCCCCAAATTCTAGGGTTGGATTTGACCCAAATTGAAGGATAGCAACATTCGTATCATTCTTCATGATTTCTAGTCTAGATTTTGAATATGCTTAGACTACTTTGGTTCTAAGGCTCAGCGGAAGGGCATGGCTAAATAGTGATTTGTTGGTGTTGTTGTTCGGCCATCTAGGTAGGTTATGGCTTACCCTTGGTGAGACTTCGTATATCGAAGCATATATTTAGATTACATTATCGGAGAAAGCATGTAAACCTTCGGGTATGAATTGGATTGGATATTTTCTTAGGTTGGGCCCTGTTGTGTGATTGGGGCTAGCCAACCCATTGTGTTGTGATTTGATTGTTCTATTGTGTTGGCTTGATGGCACGTGTTGCTATTAGTTATTGGAATCTGTTGTTCCTTCTTAATTATGATATACCCACCGTTGGTACTTGTGATATTGAGCATGATTATTGATATTGATACATGCATAGCACGTGCTCTGATTCTTCATGATATACTGTTAAGACACTGTTTGTACTTGATGAAACACTGTGATGAGCTGGGCTCGGTTTTAAAACGAGAGTGTCGTGAGAGTCCGATATCTGACGTTAGTTCCGAAATCGTGGATTGAGTGAGTGCATGGACTCCGCGGGTCGCCCAAGGTGGTGCCGGTGAGAACCCCTCGTGGGCAAAGATCCGGGATCCCGTCTGTCTGTTGGGCAAATATCCGGGACGGGTGGCACTTAGACTTCACGAGTCACCTTGGGTTGTGCTACCGAGATGTTGATATTTTCATCCGGAGTACATGTGTACACAATATTTGCATGGCACTGCATTGCATCCATACATTTATTGCATTGCATTGCATTGCACCCATACATTTATTGCATTGCATTGCATCATGGCTTACATTGAGATGTTTTGGTGTTGTACTTGTGATGTTAGATTAGGACTTGATATATTGAGACTTGGCACATTTGGGATTAGATACTCTACTTAGGCGATGACGTATACTTAGATTCGATTATGTTTGACTTATGGTTGTTGGTTTTTTGCCTATCCTGCTTTATTATCTGAATTATGTTAGTTATGCTTAGTCGGTCGATGATACCTATCAGTAATATTGTTTGTACTAACTTGCACTTGCTGCATTCCTTTATGAATACAGAGTATCAGGTTGGTTCTGCTCCATCTCCCGTAGCTGATTGTCGTCTTCAACATTAGCACCGAGTCTTCTGGGAGAGCACGACCGTTCGCTGCCTTAAAGACTTCTCTATTATTTGTGTCCGATTCCTATTCAGAGACATAGACATTTTTATGTATTATTATTCCAGACTTGTATTATTTCCTTTTAGAAGCTCTTGTATAACTTAGAGCCCGTTTGGATTGGCTTATAAGTTGTTTATAATCTGTTTTCAGCTTTTTTGAGTGTTTGGCTAGCCAGCTTATAAGCCATTTTGAGCTAAAATAAGCCAAAAAAAATAATTGGGCCCGTTTGGCTTAACTTATCTAAAGCAGCTTATAAGCTATTTTTTTAAGCCCATCTAAACAGGCTCTTAGACTAGACCCTGGGGGTATTTCTTATTTCCGCACTATTCTATTATATAATATCATGAGACTTACGTATTTATTCTTTTTCGCTTGATAGATTATTTATTCATGTCTTTACTTATCGTTGGGTTGAAGGTTCGCTTACCTAGGTGGGAAAGGTAAGTGCCCGCACGACTTAGGTTAGAATGGGTCCTGACAAATTGGGTCGTGACAAGTTAGTATTAGATCCCTAGGTTACCTATTCTATAATACAAAACCATATCTAATAGAGTCTCGTGGATTGATACGATGAGCTCCATACTTATCTGCGAGAGGCTATAAGACATTAAGGAAACTTCTAATTCTTTCATTCTCTCATGCGACTTCATTCAAATTGGTATCTAGTCGATTCCAATTCGTATCTGAACTGTCTTATCTTAATCATCCTAGGAAAATGGAAATCCGTCCTTAAATTCTGACGCGAATGGTTGATCTATGAGGTGTTGTGGTATGGTCCGACATCTGTTATTCTGATTTGGGCACTTGACCGAGTTCGGTCTCTAGTTATGGCCCAAGGATTCGATTTTATGGAGTCGCTATTAGAATCGGTTTTCAAGTGGAGTCACGATTAGACTCGTTTATTGTGGGGGTTCATGAGAAATGGGAAGATAGTTCAGAGGGTGGCATAACCTCGCTTCAGTGTTGGGAGCAATTCAAAGGCCGTGACTTACTACA